>NW_027270561.1:0-54263 GCF_030848805.1 Temnothorax longispinosus | reverse complement strand
TTAAATGACAGACAGAGTAAATGATTCTAGCTGTTCTATAGGTATCAGAAACCCAAAAACCAAAAATTTTCTTATTCAGAATAAGTGTGGCTATTGTCTGAACTAGAATAAACATATATTATACGCGTTTATTAGTTTTTTCTTTTAATAAAATATTAACAAAATTTTGAAAAAAGTTATAATATTTTTAATAATATAAGAGAAATAAGACCGTTTTATGACCGTTATACAATCAATCAATATTAAATAAGCCGTGTACGATCCGAGTTTGGATCTTAATAGCCTAATAATATTTTTTGTGTATTACACGTATATTTTTTTCGATCTTAATAAATTGCGCGCCGACTAACTTGTCAGACTTACAACACAGCTTCTGTTGGAGTAGTAAAAATTCTTTACTATTATTTAAATTGATTTAATTAGAGGGGTGAGGAGATTTTATTAATCCAATAGGAGCTGTGTTGTAAGTCTGACAAGTTAGTCGGCGCGTAGTTAATTAAAGTTGGAAAAATATGTAAATATATAGTATATAAAAAATATTAGGCTACTATAAAATCTAAGCTCAGATCGTAAATGGTTTATTTAATATTGATTAATAATATTTTTGATAAAAAGGCCGCCTAGAGAGAACCTAGAATGGAAATATTGGTTTATTTCTAGTTCAGACGATAGCCACATATACTTCTTCTGAATAAGAAAATTTTAGCTTTTTGCGTTTCAGATACCTAGAACAGCAAGAATTATTTACACCGTCTGTCATTTATGGTAACCAGGATATAACAGAAAAAGAAGAGCATTTATTTTGTTACTCAAAAAATAAAAATAAATTTTTAAAATAAGGTGAAGAGAAAACATGCAAAGTTTAACGTTATTCACTTTCTTCGTTTCCCTATAAAAAGTTCCTGAAAAATATATATTTTAAAGATCTTTTAAATCAGAATACCTCCGTTAATAAATAATTCTTTACATTCTTTTCCTGACGGAAGAGATTTTACCACTTCTCAATATAAATATAAATTTATCTCTTGTTATGGTTTTATTCGATTATTCCGGCGTTTTTATATTTGTGATTTAATTAGATTATTGTTTACTTTGTTTATATTATATTAGGTAATTGTTTAATGTTTTAGTCTAGACTAATATTTAATGTTTTAGTATGTAAATTTGAACATTAATTATCATGTTTTTTTATATTTATCTTCTTCTATCGTAGTAATCCGTTCCGAAGAAAACTAAGTACAGTCGAAACGTTAACCATGTGTATTGTTTATTTAAGAAATTGTTTTTATTTTAATCCAATATCTCTCTGTTGTTGCTCGTGGCCGCTTATAAACATTAATAGCTAATATAAATTTAATAAGAGTAAAAAGAACATTATAAACTACTTTTTTTTCGATATAGTTAATATGTAATTATTGTTATGCATTTAAATATTAAATTTAAATACTATTATGCTAAAGTAAAGGTTTTTAAAGTAAGACTTTTTTTGATATAAGAGCATATTGGCCAGAACGGGGATTTCTATACATTACATTTACGAATTTTAGTTTTTATGTTTATAAATATTTTTTTAATTAATTATATTTGCAATCTTTATATTTATAAATTTCAAATATATATATGTATATATGTATATATATATATATATATATATATATATATATATATATATATATATATATATATAATATTTATTTATTTATTTATTTATAAATATAAAAATTGAAATTTGTGTAAATATATAAACGTAAATGTAACGTATAGCGCATCGTCGATTTGCCAACTCGAGACTCGGCGAGACGCGAGAAGCGATGCCCGAAATGCATGGCATTGTGGCATAGCCAGCGTGTGCTAAGCAGCTACGTCACAGCTCAAGCCAGCTCAAGCGAGAAAGAGACAGCAGATCGTATGTCTGCCCTTCTCTCCCCGCTCGAAGCTTGCCGAGTGCCGAGTCAGCCGACTGGCATATCCCCTCCATCTGAGTAGTTCGGACACAAACCATAGCACGGACACGAACCATGTGTGTACCGTTACCGAGCGTAACGACGTAGTTGACGTCCACTTTCTCAGGCGGCGCGTCAGTATCACGTCCGCTGGAACGGAATGATCCCGGTGGCCGCTCTCAGGTTTCTCTCTGCTATTACCATCTCGTCGATAATAAAAGGTTTGTACATTTCTGATGATAAAACAGTGATTATATAAGATAAAACTCCCTTCTTTGGAATAGTCGAATAGCCAAAACAATCGATAATGTCAGTATTCTTCAATTACCACCCGGCCCCCGGGCAGTCACGAAAATTTACCCAGGGTTGTCGGTCTTTAATAGTATCTCGTCGGTGATATTACGAAAAAAAAACTTTTTTTTCTATAAAACATATGCATATAAACTTTTTAAATATATATATAAAAAAAAATTACGTTCAAAAACCAAATTGCTTCATGTTTATCTGGAGAGATTTCGTATCCTAGGCTTACATCGTATTATACCACCGCTGCCAGAAAAGAAGGTTCTCTACGCTTGGCAGAAAGTGAGCCGAAGTGGGCAGAAGCTAGGGAATTTTTAAGTCGATTCTTATGAATCAAGCTTGAGGTCAATGTCTAGGTATCCCAGGTTGCCGATGACGAGGTCCAGATAGTGCGCTTCATAGTTTTCGGTGTCCAGGTGTAATAATACGTTGAATTCGATGTCTACGTGTCCCAGGTTGCCGATGACGAGGTCCACATAGTGCGCTCCGTAGTTTTCGGTGTCTACGTGTATTAATACCTTGAATTCGATGTCCACGTGTCCCAGGTTGTCCCAGGTTGACGGGATCCAAATAGTGCGCTTCATAGTTTTCGGTGTCCAGGTGTAATCGTACGTTGAATTTGATGTCTAGGTGTCCCAGATTGCCGATGACGAGGTCCACATAGTGCGCTCCGTAGTTTTCGGTGTCTACGTGTATTAATACCTTGAATTCGATGTCCACGTGTCCCAGGTTGCCGATGACGGGATCCAGATAGTGCGCTTCATAGTTTTCGGTGTCCAGGTGTAATAATACGTTGAATGCGATGTCTAGGTGTTCCAGGTTGCCGATGACGATGTCTAGATAGTGAGCTCCGTAGTTTTCGGTGTCTAGGTGTAATAATACCTCGAATTCGATGTCTACGTGCCCCAGGTTGCCGATGATAAGGTTTACATAGCGTGCTTTGTAGTTTTTGGTGTCTAGGTGTATTAATAACTTTAAATCTAAATGTAGGACACGTAGATATCGAATTCGAGGTATTAATACACTCTAAGACTCCGAAAACTACGGAGCGCACTATGTGGACCTCGTCATCGGCAACGTGGGACACCTAGACATCGAATTCAACGTATTATTACACCTGGACACCGAAAACTATGGAGCGCACTATCTGGAACCCGTCATCGGCAACCTAAAACACGTGGACATCAAATTCAAGGTATTAATACACCTGGACACCAAAAACTATAGACAGCACTATGTGGAACTCGTTATCGGCACCTGGGACACCTAGACATCGAATTCAAGCTTGGTTCATAAGAATCGACTTAAACATTCCTTAGCGGCAAAATTAAAATTATGTCATGACATAATAAAAATTCGCTGAATTAAAATTATGTCTATAGACGTAATAAAAATTGGACAAATAATAGTAACCTTTCGAAAGTAGAGGTTTTAAGCTTGAAATTTAAATTTTATTCATTTTTAACAAAGTTACAGCTGCTCGAATTTTGCCTATTTTTAAAGATAAATTTAGTGTTTCTTCAATTTTTGTGAGAAATGTATAATTTACTTTTACTTAAATATTATTAATTTTTATGTATTTGTTGTTATTGCTAATTTTGTAAATAATTAAACAATAAAAAATAAAAATGTTTTGCAGATCTTTGCTTAACACTACAAAATAGGTGATATCGGTAAAAATTTACCGTTTTCAAATAAGGTAAAAAAAAGTGCCAAGTACATGCAATGTATTTTGTAAATTCAAAAATCTAACCTAAGTGGTAGCTTTATATTTTTTTCACAAAATTATATTATCTAACTTAACTCAAGTGACATGTATTTCAAAAAAAAGATGTGAAATCTTTAATTTCTTCTTCACAAAATTATATTACCTAACTTAACTCAAGTGACATATATCTAACCTAAGTGGCAGCCTTATATCTTTTTCACAAAATTATATTACCTAACTTAACTCAAGTGACATGTATTTCAAAAAAAGATGTGAAATTTTTAAATTAATTTGCGCCAATTGTAAAAAGAATATGTATATTGCTTTGAAAGATAATTGTTATGCAACTACTTTAAAGAAATAAAACTCAAGTGGTATCTTCGTATTCCTATTCAAGGGTCTTCCTATTCTAAACCCAAGTGATAATAGCTTCTTAATTCTCTTTAACAAATTTTTAATATTACAAAGAATTATTTTAATTACAAAGAATTAAAGAAGTAACAGTACAAAATAAAAATATTTAATTAAAACAATAAATAAATTTTTCTTGTAAAAAAACTTGACGCTGCTTTTTTACTCCTGTCGCATTCTTCCCTAAATTATGTTTATTGTTTTTTATTCAATCAAAAATCTTAGTACTGTTTAAATTTTAATGTTTCAAAGTCTAGCAGCGCCAAGTTTTTTTACAAGAAAAATTTATTTATTTTGTTTTAATTAAATATTTTTATTTTGTACTGTTACTTCTTTAATTCTTTGTAATTAAAATGATTTTTTGTAATATTAAAAATTTGTTAAAGAGAATTAAGAAGCTATTATCACTTGGGTTTAAAATAGGAAGACCCTTGAATAGGAATACGAAGATACCACTTGAGTTTTATTTCTTTAAAGTAGTTGCATAACAACTATCTTTCAAAGCAATATACATATTCTCTTTACAATTGGCGCAATTTAATTTAAAGATTTCACATCTTTTTTTGAAATACATGTCACTTGAGTTAAGTTAGGTAATCTCTCTCGTGGTGGACCGCCTTGGCGTGGCGAGAGGGCTCTCCGTTCGGATCCGACGGGTCATGTCCGGTGGCTTCTGTTGGTAGAAGCCACTGTGGTGACCCGTTGGTGAGTTACGGGGTCGGTCCAAGAGTCCACTTTTCTGCCGCCAGTCTACGGACCTAGCGGCGGGAAGAACGGGGGCCCGGCGACTCCCTAGGGGCTGGTCTTCGGACCAATCCCAATCGCCGGTAGGGAAAGGCGACCCCGACTTCAAACGTCCGGTCGGCCGGGACCGAGAGGGAGAGGTTCTACCTCTTCCGCCGGCCTAGAGGAAAGAAAACCTCAATAAAAAACCATGGAATGGAGGACCTCCCGTGCCCTGTCCTCCCGCAGGCGGCGGATGTCGGAGCGCGAGCAATGGCTCAGTCCGGCATCGGCTACGCGCACGGGGGGAATGGTAGGGGGAGTGTTTTTTCTTTTACAGGTGGGGGAGAGGGGTCTCACCCACGGTCTTACATACAGGTCTTGAAACGGGATCAAATTTCGAGGGTGGGGATGTCTCGCTTATTGTCCCCGGTTTTAGGACTTGGCATCGCCACTATGCGGCGCAGCCATCGACAGATGTAGCGCAATCAGCCAATCACAGCGTAGTTGCGGCAGTTCCTCTCGAGCTTCGTACGTGTTTATGACGTGTGTTTCTGTGCCACGTGTGTTTATCTTTATTCATCTATAATTGTTATTATGACGAAAGGGTGTATTGTACCACAATGTCGAACGGGCTATAAAAGTATGAAAAAGAAGTATTCAGTTTTTCAAGTTCCGTCAAGCATTGAAAGATTAAAAGAATGGCTAGCTGCAATTCCGGGCATTGCTCAGCTAAAGCCAACGCAGTTTGTGTGCGAAAAACATTTTGAAGAACGATTTATTCTTAGGAAATGGATTAAACGGGACTTCAATGGTCGAATAATTGCTGAAGTAAGTTTATTTGTCTCATTGTCAGTCATTTACATTATTAAGCAACTCATTTGATATACTATTTTATCTCGTTCTAAAAAACACTTATAACGTTGGAATTTTTTATTACGTTATTTTAATGCATTTTGTTTGCTCGTAAGGTTTCATACAAACGCCCTCGACTTGACCTGTCAGCTGTTCCATCAATATTTGATAGTGACAACGCACCACAAGATTCATGCTCAAATCAGAGGATCGTCAATAATCACATCGTCACAGCAGATACTTCAAACAAGGAGAACAAGACCTCTGCCTTTAACTGTATCGGTGAACACATCCCACAAGATTGCTTAAGTCAGAGGATTGTCAATGATGACATTGTCACAGCAGATACTTCAAACAAGGAGAACGAGTCCTCTGCCTTTAACTGTATCGGTGAACACATCCCACAAGATTGCTTAAGTCAGAGGATTGTCAATGATGACATTGTCACAGCAGATACTTTAAACATGGACAGCGAGTCCTCTGCTTTTGACTCTATCGGTGAACACATCGAGGCGTCGTATTGTATACAAGGTACGTACACTCTATTAAACACTAACGTGTAACTATAATTTGATACAATTGTACATATATCTTAAATTTTTGCACTCAAAATATATTTAAAAAAATACTACTGTTTGAACACAACAGTGATGAAAAATAATCATAATAGAAATAAATTACTCCACATACCAATTCTTTACACATTGCTTCATTTTCAACTGCTCAAAAGATTTATATTGCACTGATCAACCAAATTGATTTGCAAGGTTTTTTCTTTTGGTAAAAATTTATTGTAATCTTGTTTCAGACATGAGAAACGACGATTCTTCAGCAATGGAGCAAATTGATGCAGACTCACTGACGCAAGCGACGAATGTTGATCCGCTTCTGGATCCCGAACTGCGGAAATTGCCGGAAAAATTAGAAGTGTCGGACCAGGAGTTTGATATTATTTCAAAAATTACTATGAGCGTTTGTAAGTAATTATTATTTACGATAATAATACAAAATAAAACTGTCAAACATTTAGCAGTGTATATTACGATGTACAATGTAAAATATCCATATATTTTTGTCAATGTAGGTAGTAGTGGAGCACAAACAAATAGTGCGATGGGTGAGAAGTCTCTCGTCACTATTCCGAAGTCGTGGAGTTTTGCTGAATTAAAGAATAATGAGGGACTGACCATTCTGTTCTCATATTCAGTTATGAAATTGGAAAACGGCATGAAAGTCCCGATAACTGAAAAGAACGTAGTAATTACCAGTGACAGAACAGTTAGTTACTATGTTTACGGGCGTGCTGTCGCTGCTGAAAAACATAAGCTTAACGGACGTTTGGATGATGTAAGATTGCTACCGAAAATTTTGGAAGCGTTTCAAAATATGAATATGTGCAATGGTCTGGGTGATGTCAATATTCACCTCCTATCGGTTCATGATGTAGTCAAAGATTATGTTGACCGATGGCGTCACAAGAATTGCACTATGATTTCAACACGAAAAAGGTGTGATTGCTGTACAAAAATGACGCATTTGGTACACAAGAAAGAAGCAAGGCTTAAAAAAAATGGAACATTCACACGCGTACATAAAGCTTTGAATCCAATTGATGAAAGGAAGCTGATTGCTCTGAGGGAAAAAAACCATCGTGAAAGAGTTGGAAAGAATAGGGCTGTGCGCCGTATCCGATTATTGAAACTATCGTTAGAAAGTAAGGCCAACGAAATTGCTTCAATTCATGCCGAAACGTTGGACCAAAAATGTTCGGCACTAGATGTTCCATCCGCACAAAAAACCGCACTTCGAGAAATAATATCTGCTGCAGGAAAAAGAGATAACAATCGGCGCTACAGTGAAGAGTGGATTATGTTATGTGCATTAATGAATATAAGATCACCGGGGTATTACGACTTTCTCCGCAAAAATAATGTTTTGCCACTCCCCTGTAAAAGAACAATTCGTAGTTACTTCTCTCTTATCGACATGAAGTGTGGTTTTGATAAAGAGTTTGCAAACCTGCTCAAAAAGCACTTTGCTACAAAATCTTCGCTGCAGCGACATGGTGTGCTTCTGTTGGACGAGATAAGTTTGCGCAAGTCTGTGGCTGTTTGTTCGAAGAACCTGACTTATATTGGTTTGACTGACCTCGGCGATGACGGGCCGCAGTCTATTAACATCGAAGACCAAGCAACACATGGTCTTGTCTTAATGTTCCAGCCACTTGCAGATACGTACACTCAACCAATAGCAGTGTTTGCTTCAAAAAACTCAGTCAAGGGTGACGAACTCGCGAAGATAGTAATTAAAGCTATCGCGTATCTTGAAATGACTGGCGCAAAAATTCACGGCATCATTGCCGACGGTGCGGCGACGAACGCTAAAATGTGGTCCGTTTTGGGCGTATCGGGTTTAATGAACGCCACGAAGAACTGGTTCACCCATCCCGAAGATGATGAACGAAAAGTCTTCGTCTTTTCGGATACACCGCACCTCATCAAATGTATACGGAATCGGTGGTACAATAAGAAAAAGTTACGGGTAAGTTCCTCGTATTTATGATTTTATATTGTTTTAACATGATCACAAATAGCACTTACAATTAATAAAACAAGAAACAGGACAATTGAAAAAATAAACGTAAAAAAAATTAAGAATGTCATGCCAGAACATTGCATCTCGGGATATTTCCATTATTCTGACATTATCCCTCTTGTCACTTACCTCAATAACACTTGAAATAATGTAAAAGTAAAGAACCTGAGTTATTCATCTCTGGGACACTCACCTGAAAAAGAAAAGTAATATAAAGACATACGAGCGTCATCACTTATTATCCATTATCCTAATTATCGCTTTTAATTGTAATTTTATAAACTATGACATAAATAAAAAATAATTTACTTTCGCTTAAAAATTGACCTGAAAAAATGCTTTAAAATTCTTATAAAAGTATGAGGGATAATTCACACCTTGACAGAAAAGCAGAAGTTAATCAAAACTCGCGCTGATAGTAAGCAGTACATTCTGCTTTTACCAGCGCGAGTTCTAATTGGCTTCTGGTTTTCTGCTTTCTGCTATTCTGCTAAGGTGTGAATTCTCCCTAACACATTATCTTTATTATTACTTACCTCACTGAAACCTGAAATGGAAAGATTGAAAAATGAGACAGATATTAAATAACGTGAAAAAATGTTTCTTCTTTGGTTTCTGTAGATAAAATCGTCTGATAACTACGTCTATTGGAGTCACTTGAAGATCTTGTTCGATCTTGATACTCAACACGCAGGAAACGCCAGGGTCTGTCCCAAATTAACACAAAGGCATGTTGTGCTAGATAATCCCTCAAAAATGCGTGTTCGCCTTGCAACCCAGGTAATTTAACGTCTTTCGAAATTAAATAAAATAAACTAGCTCGTATATTTCAAACAATACAATGTCAAGGCCAATAAACGAGCAAATAATAGATATTAGATTAAACAAAATTTTTAACTTCTTCCAATTAGTACCATTTTTTACTGTTTTGTGACTAACACTTCGACTAACGTTCTTGTTGAACCTGATTAGATTTTCAGTAATTCTGTGGCACATGGATTAGCTTTTTACGCATCACATATAAAGGATTGTCTCACAGGGTGTGAAGAAACAATTCGATTCTGCAAACGTATCAATGATATGTTCGATGCGCTGAATCGAAAAACCCCGAATCAAGGACTTACTCCAGACAGCAAGGACTTTAAGGTAACTAAGTAAATAACATTAATAAAATATGTATAATACAGCATTTTATAGCCGGTATTTATAGTCGGATCTTATATTTTATACCGTCTTAAGTACAATCTTAAGATGTCATGAACCAATCACAGAGCCGTATTAGCGTCTTAAGACATTACTTAAGACGGTCTTGAAATAAGATTCGAATATGAATACGGCTTGTGACGATTTGTCACTAATCTAAGTTTGTTCGACATTTTCAGATATTGCAAGATTCGTTGGAGTGGTTGAATGAGTGGGAGACAGCTGCCCAAAAAGGCGACATAACTCCAGATGAATATCTCACACAAGAGACTTCAAAAGGATTACGATTAACCCTACAATCATCACTGGACATGTGCCGTTATCTTATTGAAAAATATGATTTCCAGTATCTGTTAACGGGAAAGTTGAACCAGGATAACTTGGAGGTACAGACGGGGTTAATAATATTTTCCCGGCTGCATTCTGAAAATCTATAGTTTATACGTTACATATACTATAGATTTTCAGTACTGGCATATCTTCAAGTGGGAAGGCATTAATTTACTATTCTTGCCATTTACAGTTACTTTTGTAACAGAAAAATCATGCTTATGTTCAATATTAAGTATATGCATCTTTACGATTCGTTCCAGAAATTTTTCGGTATCGTTCGCCAAGCTGCAGGGTGTAATGATCACCCAAACTGCCCAACATTCTTGCAGCTCTACAAACTGTTATCGATGTACAGCATAATAAAACCTCCAAAATTTGGAAATTGTACCGTTACTGATCAATCGACACCACACATTCTCATTTCCCTGAAAGACCTGAAGGCTGCTTACGGACAGAAATCTGAAGCACAAAGCGCTAAATTTCGACGTAAAATCAGAGATAAATTAGATGAAATTATACAACATGACGATTGGGTGGCTGATGACATTTTCGAAGGCTATTCCGATCATGAAGATTATGCCCTCTCCCCGATCCTTGACTGCATTAGATATTATGTGACAGGTTTTTCGATCTAACTTTTATTTTTCTTTCAACATCTTAATTACTTAATATCTTAACGTGGGTATCTTATTTGTATTATACTGACACCATTTCTTCAATCAGCTTGACTATATGAATTCTTTTTTAATATGCATGCATTACTTTCATACATTTAGATCGTAGAATGCAAAGTTTCTATTTATTTAGTAGCACTTTGATTAATAGAATATTAGGCGCTTTCCATTTACACTCAAGTGAGTTGAGTCACTCAGTTATGTGAGTACTTTAGATTCAGAATACTCAGATAAGACGTCAGTTGTTCAGTGAGTAAAAGGAATTTACCTGCTTATTTTAGTGGCAAAGCTATCGCATAACAATACAAGTTCATAAGCTCACTTTTAATGTGAGTCTAAGGACACGGTCTCGATTGTGAATAAAAATTTAGTTGAATCTAACTTGCCATCAGCATCAAAAGGAACGTGCATTCAACTGAGTTAAGGTGACGCTCGATCAGCTCGACGCTCATTTTCAGCAAGCAAAAATCTTCGAAGCGAAGCCACGTGAGCCTAAAAATAATATTTTTTATTTATATATATATATAAATAAATTTATATATCTATATAAATAAAAAATATTATTTCTGAAGTTTTTTGCGCGCTGAAAATGAGCGTCAAGAGTCAACATGAAATGGCACCTTTATGACGTCATAAGTGAAAATTAACTGAGTTTTGGTGTAAATGGGAAGCTACTATTGTTTGCTAACACATTGTTTATGATTTTCACAGGTTATTTATGCAAGCAGGTATTAAAGGTTTACAATTCTTGCACTACTTGCGTAGAAGCTATAAGATCAGATTCTTTGCATGAATCTTCTGTGTCACAATTGGTCGACATTAAATCAAAAGGTGGACTAATACACTCAAATTTACGATTTTTTGAACTGATTTCTCACGTAGAAACATGCTTTGTGAAATATGCATCTTGCAAAGATGTTTTCAATCTTACGCTGGATGAAATGTTTTCTACGTACAAGTTTACTTTTCCTTGCATGGAGCATGCATCCGAAATTTTGTCATATTCTATATTGTATTATATTCGGTTAAGAATGAGGCAAAATGCGCACCAAGAAAACTTAAAAATGCCAAAACACAATCTCGTAAAAAAAAAAAATTTCTAAATGGACCAAAACTTAAAATATACTTTACTTTTTTCAATGCAGTTCTATGTTTTTACCCTTGGTCCTTTATACACGTATAGTCGCGGTAAGGAGTAGTTGCAACACTTAAAAAAACTAAACTTATTTTTAAAAAGCTATAAATATAACTTACAACTATAACTTATTTTTCTAAACTTATTAAAAAACAAAGTGTTGCAACTACTTCGACCGCTACCCAACTTCTATAGGATCTTCTATACACATACAATCACTTCTCTGTTCTATTTTCTATTATTTATTCAATGTTTCACTCAAATATTTATTTTATTTCATGTTTTTCTTCCTCAAGTGTTTGCAATATTAAAATTTAGATTAATCGTAATACGCGTGCGTCTGCCACTTTTGTAGATCGCAGCGCCGCCCATGGATACAAGTCGAAATAATTTATGGGTCGTCAGATGAACTCCCCCCACCACCTTCGTTTCAAGACCTGTATGTAAGACCGTGGTCTCACCCATTGCTCGCCGGTGCTCCGGCGGAGTGGGGGCCCCTAAAGGGAATGAGAGATGGGTCGTCTGGGCCGCTCGGACGTTTCTGAAGTCGGGGCCAGGCGACCCCGGGAAAAGAAACTACCGGAACGCCAGGAGAGTTTCCTGGCTAAGGCCGGGGGTTCCTGCCGTCGGCAACGAGGGCCGGCGGCGAGTAAGTGGCCCGTTGGTTGGCGGTCGGTTGGGGGGTCTGTGGCCTCCCCTCGGGGGTGGCGGGGGGCTGGGATCGAGTTCGCTCGGCCGGTGGGGGATGGCGGGGACCCTTCTGCCGGAATCGGCTGCGGGCGGTGCCTCAGGGGTCGTGGGCGGCTTCGGGATAATCCTGGGGGCGCCCTCGATACGGGAACAGCAAACCCGGGGATACCCGAGCTCGGGCAGGCTGGGCTCGTGAGGCTTGGAAGCCACCTAACCAGCCTAAGGGAAGGAAACCCCCGAAACCAAACCAGCCTTTACGTATTTAGGCTCAAAAGAATAACACTTATGGAGTACGACCAGAAGGAAGTAAACTCCCCGGGTTCGGAGCTCGGAGGATGGCGGGCGGGGGAGTATGGTCCCAGCACCCTCTCGACAGAAATCACAACGAATAATGGGCCACCAGATTTACTACCCAGCGGGTCAACGACGAGCCCGCCCGGCGAACATGTTATCGCTAAGGCCGCCGAGAACAACTATAAGAAGAAGAGCACTGCGTACAAGCCAGTTCCAAATTCCGTGAAACAAGAGCAGATAAGGAAGGAGTTAAGTCGAGACAAGGAGAAACGAGATAATCCTGGAAGTAGTGACTCCTCCAATCCCCTACGGGATAGGTCACGGAACCGGAGTAAGGCTAAAGACAAGTACGATGAGCAAAGGGAGAAAAATCGGGGCAAACGACAACCTAACCCTGACCCCGACCCCATTGCAAAAGACGTAGATGTCAGCGAGGAAGACGTTGAACTAGTATCGGCATCTGACGACGAACCGAAGCTGGTAGTTGATCAGGACCTACGAAACCGGATCATGGGTGGACCCGGCTCCGGGAAACAGGGAAGACCGACGACGATAGGCGATTACGTGGTAAGGTAATCATGGCCGAAAAGGAGGTGAGAAAGTTTGAGCAGGAGCTGAGAGAAATGCAAGATCCGGCAGTTCCAGTAACTCTCTCAATAAGGAGGAGAGAGATAGAAATCAAAGAGACAGAGGAACTCGAGATGGCTCCAACGGCTGAGATGCCGGCGATCATATTAGAGGGACTCAGAAGTATCGATAAGGTGGCTTCTAAGAGTAAGAATATTAAAGGAGCTCTCAAGGGAGTGTTAAACAAGGCGGCAGCGAAGATAGCTGCTGCCGCCTACCACCTGTCGAGGCGTCTCAATGAACCCTCTTTTGGAATCGCACGAGACGCCGAAATCGAAGAGCTACGTCGGAAAGCGATAGCTCAATAGGCGGAAATTGAGAACCTCCGTCAATTCAAAGAGGACAACGCGCTCCTGCAACAACAAATCGGACAGCTATAGCTGCAAGTTCAGTTATTGCAAGAACAGCAAGCAAGGCAGTCTCCCCTGCCCGTGCAGGAAAAAGATCAAGTCCTCTGTTCGAGAGCGCGCGAAAGCGCGAGATAGCGCGAGGTGGAAGACGACCACAAGAAAGACACAGCACGTAACACGAAAAATAAAAGTTAACGATGTCTATATTTCTCAATATTTACAGTTATGTACACAGGTTCCCTTTCAGGAACAGGCCGCAAACGATAGCGAGCACAGGCGTCAGCACGGCACGACGGCGAAAAGCAAGCGCGCACGAAGTAGCGGTAAAGCGGTGTAGCACAGCGGTATTGTAGAAAATTGCGAAGCGATAAGCGAGCGTAAAGCCGAAAAGCGGACAAGCGTTTCCGCGGCGCAGCGGCAGTCTTTTATCGTCTCGGAGACAAGCTTCCCTCCAGGCTAATTGCCGATAATTTCGGGGAGGTGATTGGCCACCGGCGGCCTACGTCACCGTGCATACGTCACCGTTTCAAGTGACGACCCGAGAAGATCGTTACATGTTTGCGCTCGTTTTGTTTGTAGCATGAATCTTTCTATTGTGTGAGCGCGGTGGCTTGACTTTATTTGTGCCCTCTGTCAGCTGAGGCTGTGTTTGCAAGCAATTAGAGAACTTTCCAGAACGCGAGCAATAGAAAGATCCTTGCTATGATTCTATGACACTAAACTTTAACGTCGACAACTTTGATGTTGACGAGGCTGCTTGAATTGCGATTACGATAACGCGTTGGATATTTTATCCTTTAGATTGCTAGAATGCATATAAATTGCGATGACTTGACTTCCTGAAGTTACGCGAAAATTACGCATGATCTCAAACATCCTCCCTATAAGACCAGGGGGAGCAAGACGCAGACGTGTCCAGAAAAATGTACCTAACACCAGCTCGGACGAACAAGAAATAGAAGAGGATGTAACCATCAGCAAACAGCCAGAAATCCTGGCAGAAATTGTGAAAGAGGGACAACCAGTCGTTACCAGACCGCCGATCGGTGGTGTCTCCAAAGTACTGGAGGATGCGGTACCACCCTTACCATCCTCCAACGTTAACACGGAGATGGAGGTCGATGTCATATCAACCTGCTATGGCAACACTGATAATAGCAGCAGCAAGGGTATGGAAGAGAGAATCGTGGAAACCCTCTCACGGAAAATGCGAGAGATGATAAGAGAATTTATCCCAGCGCAAGCGATCCCCTCAAATACAATAAATATGAGGGGAACTCCTACTCTGAAAGAAGGACCTAATGCCCTCTTAGCGAGAAACAGGGGCAATCAAAAGAAAGGATCGACTGCACAACGTTCTTTAAATGCTGCGGATAACAAATCCCTGAAAAAGGGTAAGACCGGGAACATCATGACGAACGAAACTACGACGGAGATCACGTCTATATCTGCCCCTACACGGACCATGACAGAGCCATGGTCAACGGTTGCAGGCAGAAAGAAGAATAGCGGCAATTTTGCCAATGCCACGCAATCAGCCGTGGCAAAGAAACCGACAGTCAACGGGGCAGCCATAAAAGGAGGAACCGTCTTCCCAATCTGGCACACCCTTAACAAAAACGGGCCTGCGCAAGACACCGCGTACCGCGGCAATCGTTCTCATGCCCCGAGAGCGAATACGCGGAATGTATGACAGAGGTGCGACGCCGTATTAAGTTGCAGGACCTTGGCTCCGAATATGAGACGCACCAACAAAGGCGCTGAACCTCGAAATCACCGGACCAGACTGTAAACAGAAGGCCGAAGAACTGGCTCGACGCATGAGAGAAGTCCTCGAAGGCAAAGAAGGAGTCTGAGTAAGCAGACCGGAACTCAGCGCTGAACTTAGACTGAGTGGAATGGACGACTCTATCAACGAGGACAACATTAGAGAAACCCTGACGACCATCGGTAAGACTTCGGTGGAGTCAGTCAAAGTGGGCCCTCTAAGAAGAGCCGCCAACGGGATGCTCACGACCGTCATGAGCTGCCCCTTGGCCGCAGCCAATCTACTTGTCAAAGAAGGCCGCATCGTTGTAGGATGGGCCAGGGCGAAAGTGGACTTACTACCCAAACGCCCACTACAATGCTTTCGTTGCATGGGCATGGGCCACACCCAATTAACTTGTAACAGCACAATCGATAGGACCGGTCTGTGCTACAGGTGTGGCCTACAAGGCCACTTGGCTGGCGAATGCAGCAATCCTCCACAATGTGTTATTTGCGCCGAAGCTGGACACCCAGCAGAGCATAGGATCGGCGGAAACGCTTGTAAAAGTGTCAAACAAAACCGAAGTGGGAAGACCATCGGTAAACCCAACAAGAGGAGGAAGGCTACAACATTAAACAACCAGCAGCAAATGCAGAATCAACCCAAAGTGCAACAAGCTAGGAATGAGAATGGCAGCAAAAGGTAGGCGATAATCGTAAACGCTGAAGGGTCTGCTGCAGTAAAAACCAACCCCCAACCCTACGGGTTAGGGGTAACGATGTGGTCAAGCTTGATCCGGCACGGCTGAAAGGGCGCCTGATTGGGAAGATACCCAAACAACCGGTTGGGCCCACAGTTGGTCTACAACCGATTACAACCACCATGGAGGTGTGCAACATTAACGAAGAAGAGAGCACATCGGCTGGTGCACCTGCAAATCCAGCCGGCACATATGAATGGGCCACAGGCAGCAGTTCCGCAGGGTGGAAGGATAACGGCTGCACGACCCAAGAAGCGTTAGCGAATAATAGCGTAACGGATAGAATGGAGCTGGGGAACTCTATGGGCTAGTCTAAATGGCCCTTAGAGTCCACCAGGCAAACCTTAACCACGCCCGCGCTGCCCAGGATCTGTTTTTGCAGACCATGGCCGAGCGCGGATGTGGTCTTGGGATTGTGTCGGAGCCGTACCGGGTCCCGGCCAACCACCCCCACTGGGCCGTGAGCCGGGACGGCTCTGCCGCCATTGCGTGGAGACCGGTGCCGCGGTCTGTACCATTCAGCCGCATCGAGGCAGGAGTAGGATATGCTACGGCTGCGACTTGGGGACTCATCGTAGTAATTAGTGTATACGCCCCTCCTTGCTGGGATCTGGCGCGGCTCGAGGAGGTGCTGGACGAGATGGGATCTCTCATTTCCGGGTACCCCCGAGACCGCGTCATTGTCGCGGGGGATTTCAATGCGAAGTCTATCGCCTGGAATTCCCCGCGAACAGATGCGAGGGGCCGGACGTTGGAAGACTGGGCGGCGGGCCTAGGATTATGTTTAATCAACGTAGGCCATAGTAATACCTGCGTACGGCGGCAGGGAAGGTCAATAATAGATTTGACTTGGGCTACTCCCCCTGCCGCCCGCTGCATTAGCGGATGGAAGGTACTAGATAACCATGAGACCTTATCGGATCACCTCCTAATTGAAATGGTGGTCCGCGTGGCTTCGCAGGAGTTATTGGCTCGCCGCGAAGAGATTGAAAGATCCCGTAAGCGATGGGCCCTCAAAAAGCTGGACCCCGACCGCCTCTGCGCGGCGGTCATCGGTCCGACCTGGGATCAGGACAACGAGGTGTGTGGTGACGCCGCGGAGGTCATGGAAGTGGAATCCGAAGTTAGGAGACTAAAGGCAACAGTCACACAAGCATGTGATGTGGCAATGCCACGATGCCGGAAAATTCCTCCGCGGCGCACCGCATACTGGTGGACCGATGATATAGCTGCGTTGAGGCGCTCGTCGGTCCATGCCAAGAGGACCTGGCTCAGATCCCGTGCAGGCCGCGGCACACTTAGCGAGCGGAACGCGGGGGAGGCCTGGCGTGCCGCCCACCAGGCCCTCTCCCGCGCGATTAAGGCGGCCAAGGATTCTTCCTGGAAGGAGCTCCTCGCCACATTGGAGGAAGATCCATGGGGGCGCCCTTATAAATTAGTCTTAAATAAGTTGAGACCATGGGCGCCACCTATAACGGAAGCACTGGACCCCCAGTTCGTCGAAAGGATCGTAACCACGCTTTTTCCTCGTGATCAAGGAAGAGAGGAGTTAAGTACGCGCGAAGTGGAGTGGAGCGACGAACTGGAGGTTACAGCAGAAGAATTGGCGAGGGCGCTCCGCAGGGTCAGGCGCGGTAAGGCGCCTGGCCCTGACGGGGTTCCAGGAAGAGTCTGGATTATGGCCGCCGGGGGACTGGCTGGCTGGATGCGTAGGATTTATACAGAGTGTTTTAAGACCGGCCAGTTCCCCAAAGATTGGAAGTTGGCCGGCCTTGTACTGTTACCCAAGGCCGGCAAAGCGCCGGACGACCCGTCTGCGTATCGTCCGATTTGTCTTTTGGACGAGGCGGGAAAAATCCTGGAAAGGATTATAGCCGAACGCCTCGTCCGACACCTGTCCCGGAGAGGAGGTATAAATCTTATTGAGGACCAGTGGGGCTTCCGTGCGGGAAGATCCACTGTCGACGTTATTCACAGCGTGCTGTCCCGCACTGGGGCCTTCACGGAGGAGGGAGGAGTCGCGTTAGGAGTAAGTTACGACATTAAAAATGCTTTCAACTCCCTCCCCTGGCTCTTTATATGGTGGGCGCTTGTATACTTTGACGTCCCACTGTATTTAATTAAAATGATAGAGGATTATCTCCGGGATAAGGGACTAACATACGCGGACGGGGACGGAGTCCTCAGGATCGTTGGTGGAATGCGGTGTTCCGCAGGGGTCCGTCCTCGGACCTTTATTGTGGATCATCGCCTACGACGCGATCCTGAGGACTGCCCTCCCGGCTGACTGCTATCTTACGGGTTATGCGGATGACCTGTACTTGGTGGTCGGCGGGGAGGCTTGGGAGGAAGTACTAGGGCTGGCCAACGCCGCATCTGCGTGCGTGGTGCGCTCGGTTAGGAGGCTGGGACTCAGGGTGGCTCCGCAAAAAACACAAGCAACGTAATTTTATAACAAGGCGTTGCGGGGCCCGCTTCCGCGAGAACCCGGCCTAGTGATAGACGGAACCCGCGTCCCCATTGAGCCTAGTCTCAAGTATTTGGGGCTGTGGCTCAGGGAAGACGACAGCCTTGGCGAACACATTGCCCGCGTCGCCCCTAAAGCCAAAGCGGTGGCCAATAATTTGGCACAACTTCTACCGAACATAGAAGGGGCGGGCGGGCATGTGCGCCGCCTGTATGTGCGGACGGTCTACTCTGTCATGCTCTATGGAGCACCGGTGTGGGCGGACGAAGTCAGTAGAGATCATCGACTCAGAGGACAACTAACGGCAGTACAACGCCTAATCGTGGGCAGATCCGCCCGCACATATAGGACCGTTTCGCATGCGGCGGTTACGGTCCTCGTCGGCATTCCCCCAATTCATTTAATTGCATCGGTTCATGCAAAAACTTACCAACGCATCAAGGAAATTAGAGCCGGGGGAAATGTTGAAATTACGCCACGACAGAGGACCGCGCTAAGGCTGCTGGCTAAAAAGGACCTTCTCGTCATGTGAGAAGATTATCTAGACGATCCTCGGATTAGGAGTGGCGAGAGGGTCCGCGAGGCCATACGGCCTGTCCTGAGGGAGTCGACGGACCGTCGGGGGCGCGGGATCACTTTCCATGCGGCGCAGGTGCTCACCAATCACGGGTGCTTTGGTGAGTACTTGTGCCGTATGGGTAAGGAGCGCACCAGTAGGTGCCATCACTGCCCGGAGGAGGTGGACACGGCGCAGCATACACTTGAGTTTTGTCCAGCCTGGGAGGCGCAGCGCCGTATCCGCCGTATCCGCCGTGGCAGCGTTGGACCCGACCTCTCCCTCAGAGCAATAATAAACGCGGTTTTTGAGCCTGGGGGAGAGGATAAATGGAGCTCTTTCATCTCCTTCTGCGGCCAGGTGATGACGCGGAAGAAGATGGACGAACGGGTTAGAAGGGGGTGGCTCACCCCCCATCAAGCGACAGCGATTAGGATGGGTGGCGCTACTCTACAGAGGTATAGGGCGGACGAGGGTCGAGGCACATAATTTATTGCCTTGGTTCATCCTCCCCCCTCCTGGCCCGTGCGAACTTTTCGCGCGGGCCGAGGGAAGGTGCGGCCCGGGGCGGGGCTTGGGCGGATTCCCCATGGGGTTTCCGCCACGGGTGCCCCGTTTCGTGCTGCGGCGGTTTGGGGGCGGTCTCTGGGGAAGACCTGGTGGCTGCCCCTCACCTGCCCTCTACACGGGGGTGCGGGGGGAGGAGCCCGGTATGGGTTATACGCCTCCCCTCACTCGCCCAGGGGGTGGGTGCGCGGGACTGGAAACCGTGCGCCTGCTGCCGGTCTCTTCTACGGAGGGAACTGGCAACCTTGGTGAGGGGGGGTGACGGGCTGGGGTTAATCCCCTCCAGCCCGCCACAAATTAGAACTTCTTTTGCCAACTGGCATAGGGAAGGGGAGGCTTTTCCTCCTTTTCCTCCGGGCAGACATTTGCGGGAAGGGGCTTATGGAAGGTATGCTCACGCGTTTCCCGGGGCCCCCTCAACTAACTGCTAGGGAGGGATTCATGGTGGTTTTAGCCGGTAGGCTATGTGCGTGTAATCCTCATGATGCACGCGCATAGAATACGGCACTCCCCCGTCCGTTCCAGAGGACGGGGAATCTTCCCCCCGACTAGGGGGGCCACTGGGTGCGTTGATCGTGTCACAGTGGTTGAAGATTTCCACCATGTTAAAAAAAAAAAAAAAGTTAAGTAATATAATTTTGTGAAAAAGAAAATAAAGATTTCACATTTTTTTTTTTAAATACATGTCACTTGAGTTAAGTTAGGTAATATAATTTTGTGAAGAAGAAATTAAAGATTTCACATCTTTTTTTTGAAATACATGTCACTTGAGTTAAGTTAGATAATATAATTTTATGAAAAAAATATAAAGCTACCACTTAGGTTAGATTTTTGAATTTACAAAATACATTGCGTGTACTTGGCACTTTTTTTACCTTTTTTGAAAAAGATAATTTTGTACTGATAGTCTATACGCCAGGTCGATTGAGCATTTTTATCAAGGTTGATGGCTTAAGTTAATGTTTTTTTATGTTTTTTGGGTCGTAGAACAAGAATCTGTAAATAGTTTTTTTGTAAGTTGATGCAACAAAGTTATTAACAATTTATTTGTTAAAATTGCTCTAGCGATCAAACTATACATCCTATAAAAAAATTAACTTGAGAAAATTTGTTTCTCTTTTCACGACAAACAAAATGGCGTTTGAATTTTTCCAAAATCTTGATTATTGACGAAAATATGTCAATTTTTAGGTAATTACTGTCTACGCGTCGCGGAGTATCCTAGGCAAATTCAAACGCCATTTTGTTCGACGTGAAAAGAGGAACAAAGGGCCTACCGGAGTAAGCATGTGAAATCGGCCCTTGATCATACAGAGCTGACATTAATGTCACAAGTTAGTACCAATATGATAAAACTTTCCACCAAATATTATTTTAAAAAATTCATTTTTTTAGAAGTTATGCAGGGAGAAAGTAAAATAAAGAAATATATTTTTCTCGAAAACCACTTGACTGATCTTGATGAAAAAAATATATGTTATGTAGACTAATAAAACTAATTAACAAAAAAATGTCCAAAATGTTTGTAAAAAAAAGAACAAAAAAAATATTTAAATTTTTTAATATTTTTTTTAGGGTAATATTTTCGAGGTACCCCTTTGAAATTTTTACGAAAATTTTTCTTAAAGTTTCCACTATAACATATATTTTTTTCAATTTTTTTAAAATGGTGGAACATAGTCAAAAATACGAAAATCGTAAGCGTTGCGTCATTTCGGCGCACAGTGCAGTGCCATTCCGCGTTGCGGGTGTTCGATGTGACTTTAATAGCACATATGTACGTCTGCAATTAGCCTATAATATGTATACTTTTTAATTTTTATAGTTTCCAGAGTTTACCACGTGGAGGTTGCAGTACGGTTTTAAACTCCTTATCGGGGTGCTTTCTTAACGTGAGTCCCCTCGCCAGCCTCGCCTCTTACTACGTTTCCGTAAAATCGGGGTGCTTTTTTAACGTGAGTCCCTTCGCCTCTCATTACACCCTACACCTACGATTAGACCTAGTTTACGGCGAGTATTGTGCTTGGATACGCTTCTCGATACAGGTAGCCCAATTAGTTTTGTTAAGAAACGGTTTATAGATAAACAAGGACTTCTTCCATTAGATGCATCAGATCGCGAATACTGCGGGTGTAAAAAGGTGCCATTAGAGTTTTTAGGTAAAGTTTATATGACGGTTTCTATAGATGACATTGTTAAAGAGAATATTAGAATTTATGTTGCGCCAGAAGATACGTTAGGGACACCAGCTTTGTTAGGTAGAGATACTGCACAAATTCGGTATTAGATTAATGTTGCCGATGGACGGAAATTCTTGGCGAGAAAATGATATTAATGCAATTGAAGTCGGAAATGATTCGGTTGATGAGTTACAGATAAACCCTGGAATACCTTACGAAACGAAAGTTGAGCTAAAACAAATTTTTCGGGAATGTTGTAAAAGAGCGTTTACACGGCATTTAACATCAATGTTATAACTTCGGCGTAAATCGGGTCGTGTAAACGTAATCATAGTCTCATTTTTATGTGCTTGGTATCGCACCGTCGCGGTATTACCGTACCACTTGATCCGTGCAGTATATGATCCCCTGGTGAAAAAATTTATATTTTTCTCATATTTTCTCATATTTCTCATATTTTCTAAAAAATTTTGCAAGAATTGGGACTTATATGAAAAATTCTAAAAAAATATATCTCAGATAGGTTTCAGAAATAATTAGATGAAGATTTTCAAAATATTTCAGTATCCGTATGTATGAAAATTTCTGATAAATTGCATAGATTTTCTCATATTCAATTTTCTACAAAAATATATTGGCAAAAATTTTTATAGAAATTTTGATTAATAATATGAAAAATTCTGAGATATTTTTCCACTAGGGTCGTATGCATTTTATTCGATTACTTCAATATTCTGCGCTTTATTAACGAATGGAATGCTCTGTCTTATGAATATGTAAATCTATGTGCAATATATGTAAGCATCATGTACTTGTTGCAATGCGACGTATTCTCGCCCGGACTGACAGTCAGAATGCTGAGCTGCGATCGGTTAGCGCCCACCTCGGCCGGGCCGACTTCGGCATTGTGAAACATCCGGTCGCCTTCCTGCGCGAGGAACGTCATGTTCACCGAGAATCCCTCCGCTGCGCCGTAACCCTCGTTCCTCAGCGTCTGCTGCGCCTGCACGAAGTTCTCCACGCCTAGTAGAGCTCGCGTCAGGAAATATCGCGCTGTATATACAACGAAATCTCGAATAGAGCCCAAAACGGTTCACAAATGCAATTATTCCCCAATGGAGCTTACGTTTCGAACAACTAACAATTAAATTGTGAAGATGCTTAGTATTCCATAAAGAAATAAAACTCAAAACTTGAATAAAGAATGGCTATGAGAGTCAGACGCAGTTATCTGTGCGTGAGTGATCAAATCACTGATTTATTCCATGTGTATACATTCGGCGAACGTTTCGGCTCGGGATTGAGCCATCTACAGCGAGAAAAATAATTAAATTACTCCCTCTCTCCAATCCTGTTGAGCGAGCTTCAGGATTCGAAGATCCAAAAACAACATTGACTATTAGATTGATATCTGTAATAAATGCTCTTCTGTAAATCAAGTCAATTAGTAAACCTTGTTAAACTCACCCAAAAGTCAGGAGAAAAGGAATATCACAAAGCCATGTAGAAAAGCATATAATCATATAAGATCCGAACAGATGAAGAAATACAAACAATGAAACGGAATCAACGAACTTGTCAGGACGACGGGTACGAAATATCTAACATTAGTTTAGTCATGTCACGAGTCATGGTAACAAACCTTAATAAATAAAAGCTGAAATATAAGGGTCGACAATATAAGAAAATTTAAAAACAAAATAAATAGTCCGTATTATAACTCCGTGAAATGACTAAACTAACGTTAGATATTTCGTGCCCGTCGTCCTGACAAGTTCGTTGATTCCGTTTCATTGTTTGTATTTCTTTATCTGTTCGGATCTTATATGCTTTTCTACATGGCTTTGTGATATTCCTTTTCTCCTGACTTTTGGGTGCGAGTTTAACAAGGTTATACTCAATTTACAGAAGAGCATTTATTACAGATATCAATCTAATAGTCAATGTTGTTTTTGGATCTTCGAGTCCTGAAGCTCGCTCAACAGGATTGGAGAGGGGGAGTAATTTAATTATTTTTCTCGCTGAAGATGGCTCAATCCCGAGCCGAAACGTTCGTCGAATGTATACACATGGAATAAATCAGTGATTTGATCACTGATCACGCACAGATAACTGCGTCTGACTCTCATAGCCATTTTTTATTCAAGTTTTATAATTTCGAGAGTCCTTACTCATTATTTTATTGAAATAAAACTCACGAGTCTTGCCGGATTGCAGAACCGCAGCGCTGAGGGTGTTGATGCTATAAACGAGACCGTGATGATTGTAGCCCATCGTGTAACCCGGCAGAAAACCAGCGTAGCTCAACGAAGTGAACTTTTCTTCCTTGTAACCCGCCTCGATTACATGAGCACTTACGAGGTACCAGTGGTTCAAGGTATCGCTGACGGCATCCTCGTTGTGACCCAAGATCTCCTGTGCTTTTCATTAAGCGCGCATCACGGAAACGGAATAAAAATAAACAACTAAGTAAATAAATATAAGAATAATAAAATAAATCTCATGTAATTAAATAATATGACATAAATAGAATAAAATAATATAATAATAGTATAATTAGTAAGAAGTAGAAAGAGTAGAATACATAACATTTTATACCATGTATACGGACTTTGGACTTGATATGCAAATATTTATAATTTATTTGCGAATACTGTTCAGATAATAACGTCATGATGAGATAATGGTTGTGGTTTTGTACTTGGTTACATAAGACAATAATCGTTTCAAAGAGATTTACGGAGGAAGAAGTTGTTTCAAATTAATAATTTATTCCGGTATTATTACTATTGTTTTTCACAGAAAACTAAATTGGCATTATCCTACTATATTCGTACATATTCTTTTAATTTTCCCATTTTATAATAGTGATTAAAATATATATCGAGATAATACAAAGATAATTACTACAACAGATAATTATTATGTGACACACATCAGTGAAAAATAAAATATCTGTCGACTGAGTTTACTCCGAAGAAAACTGGAACTTTTTATTTATTTCTTGATTTGTTATCTGATATAGTAATTATTTGTTGTAGGTGATTATCGCTGTTGTTTGTCATACATTTTTATTAATGTTATATTTAGGTAATAACAAAATTAAACTTCGCGATTTTGCCTTGAGTGCTTATTATATGTATACACATACACACACAGTAAGATAAACTATAATCTATTCTGACTTATTATCATTCTTACATGTCCTGATTGGTTGCATATGATGGTTGAACAACCGACTGGAAGTGCATTTCCCTGCATTCCGGTAACGTTCGAAATAATGTCGTCCAGATGCATCAAAAACAACTACGATAATTATATTATGCCTTAGTTTTAATTGCAAAATCATAAAAACAATGAAAATTTTTATTTAAGTACTTATTGTGCGTATTGTAAACAATAAAATTTGCCAGTTGGCTCGAACACAATCCTTTTGCTAATTATTAAGTACTTAATTTTTATTATTATTCCAATAATACTTATTCTTTCTTAAATGTAAACAAACCAAACGAAATTTGCAGGGGTTAAGAGAAAATTGATTTAATTATTTAATTTTTAATCAAAGATGGTCAAAATAAAAAATTGTAATTTTGCTCGATCGGTTTTTACTGTTAATAATTGAGGCCATTGATGGAAAAAGGGCACATACGTCAAAACGCTATTTCGAAAAAATCGACTTTAAAGTTTTTATTACAGTATTACTCAATAAAAAGTAATGCAATTAAAATCAATTTTTTTAAAGGTGTAGTAAAAGTGTAGTAAGGTGTCCTTCAAACGTTTTGAAAACAAAAGTCATAATTTGAAGATAATATTTGTTTATTTTTAATTGTTTTAAAAAATTGGTTTATGAGCTCTTTTTCCATAAATAGAGCACAAAATCATAAAAAAGTGGTCTTTTTTGTTTATTTAATTAAATATAATCACTTATTTAGTTTACAATTTTTTTTACATATTGTTTAAATAAAAAATACAAAATTAAATAGAAAAATAAACAAAAAAAATTAATTTTTTAAATAAGACTTATTTTATAAGTTGGAATGTATAATTTTTGTCACTTGTAGCTTCAATGAGTTATATAAAGATATATTCATCATCTTTTTTTAAAATGACACACCGCTGCGCGAATCTTCAGGGTCGCGCGGCAGTACAACAGTATCTACGTAATGTAAACATTAGAGAAGTAACATGTCCTTTGTATATTACATATTATATATATATATAACATATACCTGAGTCGATTTAGACGATTTACGGAAAAAGGGCACATAAGTCTATGTGCCCTTTTTCCATCAATGGCCTCAATTAATTAATTATATCTTCAAGACGATATAATTAATATCTTTTTATTCCTTTTCTTATTCAATTACTTTTCATACCTTGTGAAACGGTACATTCGCACCATCCGCCGTTCCCTCGATTTCCCTCAAATACTGCGGGAACTGTTTCTTAACCGCGTCAAGGGTTTCATTATAAACCTTCTTGCCCTGCTCAGTCACGAATAGCGGCAGATAAATCTCGTTCAGCGGTGGATAGACGTCCACGAAATCCTGGATTATCTTGGCGAAGGTGCGTCCCTAATGCAGAAAAAAACAAAGGATAAAGAGAACGAATTTTGTAAATGCGAAAATTAATCGAACACACACGGCGTTACATTGACCAATGCCGCGTGATAACTATATGTAGAACAACAAGAATTTAATCCGGGTGAATAACACGCCAATGACCATTCTCCTTTTTTTACTGTCTCTCCATCCATGTCTAATCACCTTACACTTAACGTCGTTCAGACGTTAGCTATGCACCTTTTTAAATCGCGTGTAACATATCGGAGTTCATTCCTTCGGATCAGACATGAGAAAACTGCATTGCAAGCTGCATTGGCGATCGTAATTTACATGTGTGCTTTACGTTATCGATATTCTATGCGAACACAAGTGTCACTATATAAATTACATTGGTCGCTGACAGATGCTTATTTCTCATACAATCTTCTTTTCATTTAAAGAATACAGAAAAAATTATAATAGGACACGCTTGACTTATCACTAAAAATGACAACATCGAATTTCGAAACAAATCGAGTGAATAGAAGTATCTGTTATTATATGCTAAATTAAAATGTGATAATTATTACACTAAAAAATGACTGTTATTATTCTAAATATTAAAGTAAAACAATTATTATATGTAAAAATAACACAAAATTTCTTTAAAAAGAATGAAACACACTCATTATATACATTAATACAAAATTCGAAACTTTCTTATTCTTCAGATCTTTCGAAGATTGAACTTTCGAAGATTGAACTTTCGAAAAAATGGAACAGAAAAGTTTTTTTGATTTTCGAACTCTGAAAGAGTTTTTGGGGAAAGGCAATGCTTAATTTGAAGAAACGCATTGTGCATTCGCAAAATCTCTATTTCATCATCGAATAAATATTATCTAATCCTTACAATGTCGAAGCCGATCTCGTAGTGCGTTCCTCGAACGTGGATTACGGGAACAACATTTCTGCGACCTATGTCCTTGGTCGTCGACTTAATCTTGCACGTTTCAGTAGTTGTCATGTCTTCGTCGTGAAGACTAAAGATACTTTCTTCTTCTTCTTCTTCTTCTTCTTCTTCTTCTTCTTCTTCTTTTTAATTATGGATATTTGTCCTGGATCATAGCACAGAATACCACACTTTATATAACACGTATTATCTTAAATGAGATTAGGTAAATCAGAACTGCAAATTAAATCAGTCCTCGAAGCACAGAAAAGTACATTAGTCGCCTACTGATTAGCACTTGACAAATATTAAAAAAAAAAACTGCAATATATGAATGATTAAAATGTTTCGTAACAGATGCCTTCATTCGCGATGCAAATATATTTATATATTATTAATACCTATCTAATTATACAATATATATATATATATATATATATATATTCAGCGTATCGATTGATCTGCTAAATCTATTAATGCGTGTACTGCAATTTATTCTCACGTCAAGCATTGTATTGTTTTCGTCTTTTTCTTATAATAACGGCTTTGGAAATCTGTTTTTACGGCTGATTTCTTGCTGGTTTCTATTAGTAAGAAGTTTAACGAAAATAAATTGATATTATACGCGTAATTATAAACCTAGAGGAAACCGATAATGCAAGAATTGCCACCCACTGATCCTACATAATTTTGATGTGGATGTATCAAATTTCGTGGAACCAGATGAAGCACGTAACAATCTCTATTTGCGCGATTCTTATGCAAAAAGATAGCAGAAAGAAGGAACAGAAGTAAGTAAATTCACCAATACGCGCCTACCTAACTTCTTCCGCGCTCGGCGTTAATGAGGAATCGCGAGTGGAGAACTTTGCGAATGAAGAATTATCGCGGTATCAAACGCAGCAGCACTCACATAACTAATATCTCTTATCTAACAACTGCACGTGCTGGTAACGATCAACGCGCGACTGACAGCTCGCAGTCTTCGCGAGTAGGAAGACTCGCGAATGTCTCTTATCTGGCTTTTATATAGCGTTTACATTATCGCTTTACGTATGCATAAGCCGTGGTAACGCTGCGCGGGCGGCGCTCACTTACCACCACTAACAAGGATACAAAAAATAAAGAATAAGAATTTACGTATCGCCAAGTGGTGTGTGCTGTCGCCCATTACCTTGAAACGATCTCGAAGGCGGATCCAGAAGGCAGGAGGCCGCTGATAACCATTCGAAGAGAAGGGAAGCCTATTAATTAAAGCCTATTAATTGTTATTCACTTTGTATATCACTTTGTTCGGATCAAATTTGCTGTGGACGATAGCATCAATAATGTGATATCCATTGCAAAGATAGGTTTCATTTTCTGACCGTTTGATCAAATGAATGATTCTGAAAAGAATATCAGATTAGTTGATTATTGGAACATATAAGAGTCGTCCAAATGAAACATAGACTCAGGTTGCTGCGTTGTAAATAGTCATGTTCCTGGAGATGGGACACTTGCCTAAATATAGGTGCCTACACAGAGATGTACATCATTTCAAATAGATGCATTTGAAATGGAAATACAAAATGTAAAATGCCTATTTTATATTTTGCATTTAAAATACATTTTTTTCAAAAACTATTTTACTAAATTTTGTACTTTAAGTGCATTTTTCTTGCAAACTAAAAATTAATCGCGATTAACAAAAAAAAGTGCACAAGAACAAGTATAATCATTTCCCGTAGTTTTAAACGCGGGAGCATTAGTGAAATACGGTCCCGTTTACTAAATTGCTCTATTACGTCACAGTTTTGAGAAATTAGCAATTAAAATTGCAAAAAAAAGAGTTACTTTAATGTACATATTTTATCACATTATCACTACGATATGTGACGTGTTGGAGAACTTTTATTGCAATTAAAATTAAGTATGTAGTTAGGACTTTTAACTCTTAAAAAGAATTTCTTGTGACGATTATGATTAATAGATAAAAAAGATATTGCTGATTAGCATAGAGCCTATTGCGTCAAAGTCGCGATTATTAGGACCTATGAGATATTTTATTTTATGTTATTCAAATTTAAGGGTTTTTCAGTTTGCTGAATACTAATCTGATGTCAAAGTTGATAAATTCAAAATGGCAGAGTTTAATATGGCGGATATCAAAATTAAAAATAGTCGAATTTTTACTTTTATGATATCCACTATATTGGCTTCGCAAAACTTAAGTTTGAATAACATAATTAAAAAATATTTCAT
The DNA here is from genome assembly GCF_030848805.1 of Temnothorax longispinosus. Classification (NCBI taxonomy): domain Eukaryota; kingdom Metazoa; phylum Arthropoda; class Insecta; order Hymenoptera; family Formicidae; genus Temnothorax; species Temnothorax longispinosus. The sequence goes on along the minus strand of NW_027270561.1, from coordinate 24,402 downwards.
AGATACTTAATTCCTATGTAAGACGCGCTTTTCTTTTTTTTTAAAGCATCCACTTCTAAACAACAATGCAATCAAAATGTAATTTTAAAAGAATAATTAAATATCTATAAACAAAATGTAAGCAAACCTTTTTTATAATCTCATATGTAAATGTTTATGAAATTGAATTTTTGTAATTTAAGTTTATATTAAAAGAAATAAGAATTTGAGTATAAGAAATAATAGTACAAGAAATATACAAGAAATATAAATAATAAACAATAATAATAAGTAAAATAATAAGGACCATTGATATGATAATTAAAATTAGAGAGAAAAATTCTATTTATGATCCGGACTGAATAAATAATAAAAAATAAAAATTTAAATATAAATAAATATAAAAACATAAATATAAAAAAAAAACATTTTTATTTTTTAAAACCATTTTTAAAATGCCTATTTTCCGTTTCTTATTTTTAATAGTTGTCTAAAAACCATTTTGTTGGGTGGGTGTTTCATAAAATATTTTTTTATTTTAATTCTGTATCCCTTACTTTCTCCCGCATAACTACCATAGCGTCCCATTTGTATCATTGGAATACCTTTTGATTAATACATTGTTCTCGCCCTCAACTATAAACCCATGATTCTTAAGAATTTGCGGTACCAGGCTGAGCAATTTCAAATCTCTTAAAATCAAGCACCCCAAGCGTGAGAAGCAAGGGGACTCACATAAATCAAGCACCCCAAAGGGATGAAAGCCCCGCCACGTCCACGTCGTTCCTCCTGGGTAATGCTAAGCACGGGAAAATGCGTCAGTCGGTCTGGAGCTAGTTGACCATCAAACAGAATCAGTCCAGCGCGAAACCGGTGTTTCTAATTCTAGCTATATCTCAGAAACGAATAATCATACCGAAACGAAACACAAGGCATTTTAAAGCTAAAAGTTGGTACCTTCGCGTGACATTAATAAAATTGAAGAAAAAAGTTTGCTGCCGTGCTACAACGTCACGAAAACCATCAAAAATACCGTTTTTACAACTTTGAGGCCATTTTTCTCAAAATTGTAACGTGCTAGCCGAATTTGGACAACGGATTCGTGTTCAGCAGGCAAAAATACATCGAAAATGACTATTCACACTCATGTAATCGACAAAATTTAAAATTTATTGCCTAATATTAGGTGCTTTCCATTTACATCAAAACTCAGATAATTCTCACTTGTGACGTCATTCTATCCTTTTTGGCAATTAATGAATAATAAAGACAGAATGACATCACAAGTGAGAATGATCTGAGTTTTGATGTAAATGGAAAGCAACTATTATCGTGCTTTTAATGGCTTTTTCCATTCTAATCGCGATTCTGGGTCCGCCATTTTGAATTTTCAAAAACGTCATACGGCATCGAAAAATTTTGAGCCTTTTTAGAGCATTTTATCCCAAAAATTGAAGTAGACTGGGGAGTGACCTTTTTGACAGAAAACGCTATATTATATATATATATATATATATATATAAACTTAATTTACAAATAAAATATTAAATTTACTTGATGATCCATATTGTAATTATTTTGTTATTTAGAGTAGGGGAGACCGGGGCAAAGTCGTCACCGAAGCGGAGTCGTCACTACAGTTATCTTGAAACCTGTATGAACTCGCCATTAAGGGGGTCGTCTAGTCAAAAGGCTTTTTTTGGGGGGGAATTTTTTGTAAGGAATTATAAGAATACACTTTGTTGAAACTTTTACATCATATTTATTGATATTTGAAGAGTATTTAAAAATTTTTCCAAGTTGATATACGGCCAAAAATCCGCTGTAGAGCGCCCCGACAACTGCGTAAAAAAAACGGTACCCACGATTTCGGATCTCCAGTTCATCCTAAAAAATCGGTACCGAAAAGTAGTGACGACTTCGCCCCGGTCTCCCCTAATCAAATTTAAAAAAAAATAGGGGAGACCGGGGCAAAGTTGTCACTATTTTTTCGGTACTGATTTTTAACAAAACAATAATTTTAATAAAATGTGGTATACCGTGGTAAAAAGTGAACTTTTAGCTGCAAAATTTATAAGTGCATTTTTTGTCTACGTCGCTTTGTTCAACTGGTATAGAGTAAAAACCGCAAAGGTGCAAAAATTGAATTGTCAAAATTGCCGGGGCGGAGTCGTCACTCCATTCTCGGACTGAATTTTAAATGAAAATTCATAATTCCGATCATGAAAAATAATAGAATACATTTTATTAATTATTTTTTAATAGAAAAATGGAAACATGAATTAAAAACACAATGACGGAAAATAATTACAAAAGAAAAGCGCATGCACTTATGTGCCCTACGCTCGTACGAAATGCACTGTTTCTCGTCAGTTCTGTTCTCTGTCATCTCTGAGCGCACACAGCACATAATATTCAATCTCGTCCCTAATCTTATCCGTCCTCGTCGGAATCCGACCACTGCTGCTTCCTTGACTTTGATTTTCGCCCTTTGATTTTTGAAGCTTCCATGATATCGTACGGCCACGTCATCCAAGTGTGCTATTTCATCATTATTCTTCTTCAGCCAGTCGTTCAACGTAGTTCTCGGGACTCCAAATTGTTTTGCGGCTACTTTTATCTTCATTTTATCTTTTTTTTACCGCAAGAACTACCTTCCAGAGTTGCTTCTTGTCGACGGGAGTCGTTTTGCCATAGTACGTGCATACCATTTTCTTGCAATTGAGAAATACAATAAGTGAAACCACCGGGATAAAGTCGTTACAGTGACGAGTCCGTCCCGGTGGCTTGGTGACGACTTCGCCCCGGACACAGATTTTAAGTTTGATCGCTCATGAAATATTAGAAATCAACGAAAATAAAAAAAACTTCACTGGATTCGTGGTCAGCATGCATTACTCTTCAGAATCACTTATCTCGATATTCGGAGAAAAAATAATATTTGAAATATTAAAAATTTTCAACGCGCAAAAAATTTCACTTTTGATCTCCGAAAATACGTTTGCCTTAAGGAGATTCTATAGTCGTCTGTAATACCGACAACTTGTTTTAACCTCAACTTGCAAAAACATTCGCTTTATATAAAAATTCTACAATGTATTTTACAAAAAGACTGTGGCGTGGCCAGCGGATTACATCTAAAAATACGATACCGTTGTCAAAATTAGGTTTAGACTCTAAACAAAAAAGTTATCTGTGAAAAATGATTATTGCAAACGTACACTGAAAGTGGGGCGCGTACACTTTTAGTGTACGTTTAGTGTACGTAACTAAATTAATTTTATAAGCCATTAACTTTAACTTACAATTAGTTTAACTTATTGTTAGTTAAAAAAAAGTTACTTAAAAAAAATAACTTACTCAACCCTGCTTAAATTACACTTAACTCAAACAGACTAACTGTTAGTTAGTCTGTTTGAGTTAAGTGTTTAGTCTGTTTCATTTGGACGATTATTATGTTTTGTTACGGCAAAAATACCTTAAGTAAAATCGCATCGTTAAAAGATAACGATGAAATAGTACGTTTATCAATCTTTTTCTTGGCGTATCCATATAGCATACTATACAGCAAAAATATTGGGTCTTATCTTTTTCTTGTCTTATTTATTTATACTGGACACCACAGATGCGCGCTTCGCGCGCGCTATTTAGCTTTAACATTATGCTATTACTATTACACTATTAACTCCTTGATACACACAACTGTCAAAATATACGATGACAGCTACAAATGAAGTAAGCGCAGCGAGAGAACCAATCGGCATCGCGGAAAAGCGACAACAATAAACTTCGATAGATTCAAGTATCGACTTTACATCTCTTTTTTATATATTTAGAGAGAGATTAGAGAGAGATTAGAGAGGGATGGATGGATGGATGGATGGACTTTTTTAGATATGGACTACAAATATATGTCCTATCTCTTTCCAGCAAAAATTGTTTTCTCCAGAGATTTATTTGAAACTAGCTGCCCCGGCGAACTTCGTACCGCCTAACAGTAATGAATGTAGTGATAAGACACGCAAATAGTCCCTCTCTCTCCCCCTTTCTTTCTCTCTCTTTCTCTCTCCCCCCTCTCTCCCTCTTCCCTCTCTCCCCCTTTCTCCCTCTCCCCCCCTCTCTCTCTCCCCCTTCTCTCCCTCTCTCTCTCTCCCCCTCTCTTTCTCTCTCTCTCCTCCTCCCTCTCTCCCTCTCCCCCCTCTCTCTCTCTCTCCCTCTCTCTTTCTCTCTTTCTCTCCCTCTCTCTCTCTCCCCCTCTTTTTCTCTCTCTCCCCCTCCCTCTCTCCCTCCCTCTATGTATTTTTTCTATGTATTTGGATATCTTTCTAAATTAATTTTTTTTTTACGTGAATTTTTCCGATATTTTATTAGTTATTCTGCTATTCCGGAAAATTCTACCCCTATTTCATATACTTGTGGTAAAAATTCGGCCCAGCCGTTCTTGAGTTATAAGTGGTGTAACTAACCCGACTTTGTTTTATATATATAGATATAATTCGCGAGATAATACCAAATCGATGATGTTTCAATTTCCAATAAATCTTTTTTAGATCCCTATCATTGTAATTCTTTATCTTTCGCAAGACAGCGTGTCCTTGTATCTCAGCATCATAATTACGATGAATAATGAGAAAAAAAAACGTGCGAAAATATATATACCTCGTTTATACGTACATGCCGTCATCGCAAATATGGCATTGCGCTAGAAATTAAGGTAGCTCCATTTATAGCATCGAGAATTTTTACAACGGCGCGTCTAGATCCGAATAAGTCGCATTCTGCAGAAAGATCTTATCCCTCGCGAATATCGCGCTCAAGGACCATCCGGTAAACATATCATCGCGCGTGTTCTTCATTGACAATGGGACTTGACATGCGCATCTTCACCGCTAAATCTGGAAGTGCCGAGGCTTGTCTTTGTCTTCGCGAAATAATTGTCAACGATTTTCATGTAAAATCCGTGAGAAAAAATACATGACAATTACAAACAATTGTGGCTCGAGTATTTTTTGTTCCAAGATAATTAGCCTATCGCGCATAGAGAGAAATTCCTCAAGAATTTAAAAAATGTACTTAAGACGAAAGATCAACAAAATCCTTACGCATTTAAAAATGTATAAATAATTTGCGTTATACATATAAATAAAGACACACAATCTATTTGGACTAAAAGTCACCAACCTATGGCCCGTGAGCCGGATCCAGTCCGCCAAGAAAAATTTCGACGTTATACAATATATATATATATATATATATATATATATATATATATATATATATATATATATATATTGTTCTTTGGTTCTGCGAATCGATCGTTGCTGCATCTGACTTTTATAATGTAAAAAAATTTTTTTAATAAAGATATTTTATTTTTACATGATTTTCAAAAATAAAATTTATCTGGGCTCTCGGTCATTGCAAAGATTCCCTCTTGACAAACAAGGTACATACATTAGACGCATCAGAATAGTAGTTCATCCTAGATATAAAAGTAATAGTATATAGTTTTACCGCGTATATTTAAAACACTCCCGTAATAATCGCAACAACATTCGCGCAAAGTTCGAGCCGTAAGTTACGTCATGATCCATCGGAATTTGTACGGCTTCCAAATTCTTGTCTTTCCGAGTTAAATCAATTATCGTCTATTTTACGCGGCTTCCGAAAGGTCACGCCAGCTCAAAGATCTTGCCGTTCCCGCTGTAAAAATTCGGATACGTTACATGCTTTCATTTTCCTCCTCTTACGCGTGTTAGATTTCGCGCGCGCGCGTTACGTAATTATATGCAGTTAATATAAAAGCATAATATAAAACAGTATACAATAAACAATACAATGAGAACAAAGTGTAATGCTTTTATTCTTTCAAAATAGGCTTTTTTTTGGAAGGTGAGAGAAAAACTTGAAAAAAATATCTTGAGTAATTTTACGATATTTTTAATCGCGAAAGGAAAAATTTGAATGGTAAAAGATCTCTATCCTGAAAGGATTAAAGACTGATAATACAATTAAAACGCCAAGCCGTATGATATATAATATCATTGATATTTTATTAAACCAACAATATGTTACCTATATTTTTAAACGTTATATTTTTTTAGATAAAAAATTACATCAAATGGCAATTAATTATGGTAAAGATTGCAATTAATTTAAAATTTAAAATCATGGATCGCCCAGATCGTCTTTCGTTTCTTATTAATTGATTAACAAATCATGGATCGTCCTGACCTTTCTTTGTTTATTGTTAATTAATTAATTAACTGATTAACAGAATTATTTATTAATTAACAAGATTAATTAAATTAATTAATTAATTACAAGCTTCTTTGTGCGGAAAGAACGGTATTTCTCTCGCTGCGCAATTTAAACAATTTTAAACTAATTGTTAATTGAAACAATTCATTTGAGTTTATATTTCAAATGTTAAATCAAATTAAAATAATGTTTCTTTGATGCCGCTACGTCAAAATACTCTCGCGCAGCAAAAAAATAATTTCTACGAACACAAAATCTTATATGTATATGTACAATTTTTCTACGTGTATGTCTACAGAATCTTAAGATAAGATATCACTTATCACTTAAGATATCACTGCGTATCACAGAACAAGGTTACTTTGCGATTGTAAAGACATTATTCTGCGTTAAGGAACAACGCAAAATTATTTTATTTTAAAGTTTTGATTATATACGAAAGATTCACGCGTCACTTTTATTTTAATATAAATGCACCGGGTTTCTTTTTTACTTTATGAAATATAAAATATTGTATATTACAGTTACAGTCAAAAAGAAATCTCCCTTTATATAGCATAAAATAAAGATCGAGATGCCGACTTCGATAATCATATACATACGCAATTTCTAACAAGTGTTCAACCATACAGCTGTAATTTCCCTACCCAGCTAGAAACGGATAATGGGGCGATCCAAATTCGCATATTGTACGGATATATTTTCGAAAAAGATTATTCCGAAAGTCATTACTTAAGTTTTAATTCAATTTCAATTTGATTAAATAATTCGAATGCATCTAAGTGAGATGAACATGTCAATCTAAGAAAACATGCAAATTCCTCTTCTTTCCCCCAAATTGATGAACTTTGAATTGAATATTGGTTATGTATATTAATTATGTAAAATCCCATAGAAAAGGGTATGACGTAAAAGAACTTGGCCAATCGCAGACTTTACGTTCGTTTTCGTTACGCCAGTACAGATTTTACGCTGGTTGTGCAGCATCCCAGCGTTTACACAATGCGTTACTACAATATGATACACACAATCGTAGTACACGCATATGTAATGTTTGTTTCATGTAGAGGAAAGGACCCGATTATGAGATACCATATCTATTTTGTGTGATTGCCGGAAGTCTATGGGCAGAATTGAAAAATATAGTAGGTCATTTTGAAGGGAATTTAATAAGCTTTAAGATGCTGAAATGTAAAATTTAATTTAAATATTAATTTTGCTGAAAATTAGAAAAATGTGAAAAATGAGCTTTCGGCAAAATCGCAAAAGTGTGCTCCTAATATGAGAGACCCCGGGAAATCGCTAATAAAGTGCAAAATACATCAGTATTACTATTAAAAACCTTTATTTAATGTTTCTCAAATACACATGTGATGCAGAAGCATATTTGCAACAATCGCGTAAACCTACTTATACTCAATACTGTACCTAATCTTCCCCCTCCACCCTTCCTTCTCAAATCAAGGTCAGTACAGCCTTATAAATTCGTATAAACCTTCCCTTAACGTTAATATAGTATTTTCTCTTCTTTTATTACTATACAATAACTTTCATACTCCAGCAACCCAGGAGTACCCTGAGTATCTCATGTTACGAGCACCACGCCTTGCGATTTCACGATCACCAAATCTAATCTCTACAATTGAGCAACTCAACATATCCCGTATTTTCCTATTAATACGACCTTACTCTATTACTCTATTACATGCAGAACTTCGTGCCAAATATTTATTAATTATATAATAAACAAAGTTTAAAGACTCATATCCATGACACTTGACAACATCCAATTTCACAATTTCTTTCTCTGCAACGACTACACGCACGATCAAACAATGAATTTTTCACTAAATAGGTTTTACCCCAAAGGCAATAAGTTCATGGTGGAACCAACAGATAGGGCCTATTAGTTTAGCAGAAACCTCGCTGTCGCATATTAGAAGCCTATCTCATAATAGGGGGCTTTCCTTATAAATGTATATGTTAAAAAATCACGCTGAAAGTTTCATCGGTGCTGTCTCATGGAGTTTATTTACACAGGTGTAATGAAAATGAGAGTAAAGCCTATGATTGGCCAAGTTCTTTTATGCCAAACGCTGGTACGCCATATACTGCTTCATGGAACTTCATTTTTCAGGGACATAGGATATATATATCCTGGGATATATATATATATATATATATCCTATGTCCCTGAAAAATGAAGTTCCATGAAGCAGTATATGGCGTACCAGCGTTTGGCATAAAAGAACTTGGCCAATCATAGGCTTTACTCTCATTTTATATATATATATATATATTAATATATATATATATATATATATATATATATATATATATATATTATATATATATATATATATCATATTATATATATATATATATATATATATATATATATATATATATATAAAACTCAGAAGAGAATGACATTTGCGTGTTTCCTTATAAAAAATAAGAACTAATCGCAATTATCAAAATGTGATGTTTGTTGAGATAAGATATGAGACAGATTTAACAAAGATTCCATAAAAACTAGATGGCGATTGTTCAATTAGAACATTTCGCGATATAAAATACTTATTATAACGTAAAAAGAAAGGGAAGAAATTTTGTGGTGCACATAAGTTTGTGTCGATCGTTTCAGATCGAACAGCGATTCTCACTCAATCTATACCAACAGCTCGAAGAAAATCGATCGATCGTGAGAATCTCGCAAAATATGCGAACACAACGACAGAGACGGATATAAAAATCACATTCGTCATTCAGTCTTGTACAATGTCTATTTACATTCCTGACGAAGAATCGCATCAAAAATGTACATCTGGGAAAGATTGATAGAAGTTTTCCCCATTCTCTCTTTTTCTAAGCAATATCGCGAACAGAAGATTTGCTTCAAAAGAAAAGAAAAGGAAAAAGATGGAAAATGGAAAACCTCATATTACATTGAGCGCCCTTGCTCTTCTTTGTGCAGCTATTCTCTTACTCCGTCGTAGCGGAGGTCGCTGCTCATCTTCGTTCGTCGCATCATGGGTTGCACAATATTCCCATTTGGCTATTTTACCATCCCACTACAAGCACAAAACAATTTTATATTTAAGCGTACCTATCTTATCGTAACGACGCATGTAATCTCACTTAAATCATGGATTGAAAGATACCGAAACTTTGAATTGCCATAATATACACATATGAGATGCAAGTTTTACGTAAGCATCATAAGTTCTACGTATCATTATAAAACAATAAAAACACTATAGGACAATTTTATTGACAGAGGAACACTTTCCACGATTTTTCAATTTTCTTTTCTGTAAAATTGCATAAAGTAGTCTTTTCTCTTCTCATGAACACGAATTTCGAGCAAAAACACAAACAACTCTCCAATTGCGATTTCTCTTTCGTTCAAAAAGTATGAGATACGTTCTTGCGGTTAAATGATTTTACTCACAGACGAGGTAATGAGATTGTAATCCAAAGGGTGCCAGCTAACATCGCGCACGCATCCCGTGTGACCTCTTATCTTGCGTACTAACTTTCCCGTCAAAAGATCATATACTACGAATAAGAAAAAAAGGGAAAACATAATCAGCCTGTTCATTTACGGCAGTTTCGTGTACTGAGAGAAGCGGAGAGTAACACTCGGAACTTACTGATAAACCGACCTGTCGAATCCCCCGTGCAAATGTATCTCTGACCAGTGTTGTCCGGTGGCGAAAAGCGACAACGTATTAAAGTCTTACGGACTGAATGACCATAATACGTCATCACACTAGTATCACCTTCTAAGAAGCCCCGTTCCCATACTGAAACAGGAAAATATCGTATGTATTTGGTAATAGTGTGTGACAATAGAGATCAATTGTCACCTTAGACGTTTCAGATGTATCTGAATAATTTAGAGGTAAAAACAATGGTTGTTTTAAGAATTATTCTTCTGTTTCCTTTTTTTTTTGCTTGTAAATAAATATTTACATCGTTGAGGTACAGGCTGCCATCGATAGTCCCAATCCTGACGCTCGATAAGCTGGCGAGCATTTTGCTGGGCTCTACAAGAGGAGAACACGCGCGTATCCCACAACTTGATGGATTGGTCTTTAGAATTGGTTATAAAATACCGTGAGTCGCCGCGTGAGTCAATGTATGTGATCCCATCTCTATGACCGGCCAACACTCCAACCGCACGCGGATTAGATTCGTTTACCATTCTCCTATCCCATACCTAAACCGACAGGAAGACATTGAAGATGTAATACACAGAGCGAGGACTTCCCGGATAGTCGCGTGCACGTCGGTTCATAGTCGAGTATCATAGTGCGCATCGACTTCTTTCACGATACACCGACACTTGACTTATAGCGTTGAATAGAGCAGTCTCACGGATGGCGGCATTATACCTTGCATAATCCGTCGTCGCTGGCGCTATAAAAGATCTGCGAGCTATCGTCCGCGAAAGTAACACTGTTTACATCTTCTTCATGACCCTCAAACTATAAAAATTATTACAGATATCAATGTAAGGAACGGCAAGAGTGCTTTCTTCGCTGAATAATAATTCTACAAACCCGTAAGATTCGCTGCTGGCACTCAAGATCATATACATAAAGGCACTGATCATTGGCGCCACCAAGGATTTCCGTGCCATCACTTGAAAAGGCTACGGAAAAAACACAAAATCGCCTTACCCCTGGGGACAATGGTAGAGTGTCCAGTGAATCTCCAGATACATTGCACTGATATACTGTAAAAAATATCGAGAGAATGCATACTGTACAAGATCTACCATTACATGATTGCAAAAGCACAATGCCTAATAACAATGCCACTTACAACAGTCCGCCCAACTCGAATATGCAAAATGTTCACCGTTTGGACTAAACGCTATGTCCAGCACACTCCAGCCAACATCATGTGCTTGCATCCGACTGTACAAGGTAAAATTACCATTGCGTGTCCGATATATGTACAACCACTTATCTGCAAAAATTCAGGAGTATTTGATATGAGCAGTCAAGCTATCATATAACCATACTATGTGATAAGTTTGTACAAGGTTGTACTAATCCACAGCACACGAGAAAATAGATGTAAATCTACCTTGTGTGGCAGTGACGAAGAACTCTCCATCCTTGGAGTATGAACCACAGAATACCTTCGAACCATATTCCTGTATAAAGCGCTGCTTATTCGGCAAAAGACTATTACTTATCCTACATTTTTCATTAACACTAAAACCATGTGGCTTGACGGCTCTCCTCTGTATTACAGGTGTGATGGACGTATTTTTCTGATCAACGATTCCAGAGGTATATTTGGTGACGACAGTTATGTCGTTTTTCTGAAAAGCAATATAACGCAATATTACACGGTATCCAGAGAATTCTTCAAGAGATTCAAGGCGCAAGGAGATGAAGGAGAGCGAAAATAGTAACAAATGAAAATATATAAAATAACAAAAAATAATCGCGTTCTTGCCTGAGCCGTTCCAAATGTACTACTGGACCGCGCGTTCAACCGGAGAACTAGATTATCGGGTGCACGGCTGAACTCACCTCTAATCTGGTTGTATCTGGAAACTTGGCTCGCGCGCGAATTCGCGCCAATTCATCCTCCGATTCATCAGATGTATTCTCTATAATGCGATCGCTAGAACAAAAAAAACGGTTCCGAAGATGTTTGGCACGGTCGTATAGCTCTGTACGGGAGATTACGCGTGGAGATGATAAGCGCAGCGTATACAAAGTACAATGTCCCGAGTGCAAGTGCGTTTTTCCTCGGAACAAGCGTTTCTTCGTTCCCGTCAACGACTACCCGGAACCTGAAGAATACGACCTCAAGAGCCGGAAAATATGGGGCAACGGCGAGACGATCGCGAGAATGTTCCAGAGCGAGAGACAGAACTTAACATATACGACCGTCGTAGACACTCCAGACAGAGAAAAGATTATTATTGGTTATATTTAGCGGAAAAAGCAGCTGGTCTTCACGTGTTCATAGTTCATTGTACATAATCCCGTTAAAGCAGGGCACACACACTTTTCATAGAACGTAACAGTAAGGTTTCGACCAATCGCGTTGCTTGATTCGGCCGTCTGTAAGGGCTCAGACACAATGACAAAAATAAGGAATAAGATAAAGGAAAGGAATAAGGGAATGTCGCATCTCACTTCAGTACACGTATGTATGTACATTAAAGTAAGATGCAACATGCCTTATTCCATTCGTATGTATTTGACCGGAAATGAATGTCCGGGAAAGAATCTACCATATGAAATCGTTTGTATTTCGTATGAAGACTTTTGAAGTGCAATTGAAAAGGTTTGTGAGTCATTCGTTTAATTGTAATTAATTAATTATTTTTACACCATGCATTTAGCCGAAATAGATAAATTAATAAAAGTTTTTATACGGAATTGTTTGTATTTTGTATGAAGAGTTATGAAGTGTGATTAAAAAGGTTTGTGAGTCACCCAGATAATTTTAATTAAATATTTATAAACTCGGTAATTAGCCGAAATATAGATTTTTAGTTATTCATGTTAAAAGAAGAAGGCGCTAGTGTTCCCGAAGGTCCGTCTGCAATCAGAATTAATATGAACGTTTTAAAAATGATTTTATACTGAAATAAATAAATATACAGGCTAATAAGCCTGTAGCTATAAGCGATAGTTGCTAATTAAGTTTGTAAAGATGTACCAGCTGTGCAGGGTAAAGAGCAGGTTATCTCAAACGCCCTGTCACAACCCAATTAAAAGAGACTCAAATGTCATTACCCCTGAGAAGTACTTTTTGCCATTTAAGTTAGCACGTCAGAGCAACCGGATTGTCCATTGCGTTCCACCTTGAATGTTTTTTACAGTCGTTTATTAGGATTGCCCTGCGCTACTTTTAAATTGAGCGCTTTTAAATGTATTATTATTAAACTACCGATATCGATATTAAAACTTGACAGAGTGACGTAAACTAATTCGCTCATAGTATTATAACAAAGTATATTATGCGTTCAAATTCTCGAAAGCTAATAGCTTCTTTACTATGCTCTCTCTTTATGTCGATCGATTTAGATAAAAATCTCCAAAGTCTTTCTTTCTCTCGCGATATTCGTAGAGTAAAACTGTACAAAAGCTCTACGAAATTGGCGATATTTTTCACGGATCTGGTTCGAGTCTCGGCTCTTGAGGAAGGTGCGCATGTAGAAAGAGTACGCCAACACAGTTTATCCTGCTAAATGGTTATCAATTCTCTATAAGTTCTGTATTGTACATAAATTATAGAATATCTAAACGTTTCTTTTTTTTTCGATGTCCTGTAAAATTATACAATAGAGTTACAAATAAAGATAAAGCCACACTTTACGTATAATTTGATTCAGTCTTTGCTAATGTTACATAATAACGTGCGAAAGAACTAACAGTTAGACTATTTAAGAGGCTATTTAAGAATTTTAATTGATACTGGCAGCATAAAACTGTTCAGCTAGCTTTACACAAGATAATTGGTCTTCTTCTTTATGAAATCGTCAAATTATGATTATGATACATTTCTACATTATCACCAGCATCGAATCTAATCTTATTTATCGTGATACTCTTGAGAAACTGTTAATCCATTGTCTTAACTCGATCGCGGCGCAGAACTGCGTCCACCAATATTGTTCCTCTCCCTCCAATCGATTCCCGTAAAAGCTGTCTACATATTGAACAGTCGATACAACGACGGCGGATTAGTCTGAAATTAAGCACACGTTAACAATCACTCTTTTTGCTAAAATCACAATTCTCTTTTCAATCGCATACCTTGATTATGACATAGACCAGCACGGGAGTCAGATCGTCGGCAGTAGGTATGCCTCTTTCCAACGCCATGGAGAAGAGATTCATGATGGTAGTCGCGCAATGAAATACACACTGCAACTTATCCCTAGGAGTCTTATACGCCGATATCACAGCCAATTCAGCCTGGGCCCATGACCAGGGGCATTCGTAATGATAAACTTTTGAAATGCGTAGGTCCCTGTGATTTGGAGTTACGACCTTTGCCAACTTATTGATGTGACCGTGAAAAAGCTGGTCCCTATATACATCTCCATCTTCATTTAGATAGAGCGCATTGTGGTATATCCGTGCCATGACGGTTCTTTCCACCACGACTCTCGCCAAATCTAACTAGTTGGCGCTTGCCGCTGAAAGTAAGAAGTAAGTTCAGACGTCTCTGAGCACTCCGCTAAAATCAATTGCGAGATAAATAATTATATTCATGTACATTGCCAAATCGGATCGTTGTCCATTTCCACATGGACCTTCCCTAGAAAATTATCCACAAGATCCTGTTTCTCGTCAGCTAGCGTAAGCTTTTTAAACTCTTCGCAGAAACGCAGGAGGAAAGCCTTCTTTTTTTCCAAAAATACCCTCACACAAACGGATACAAGATGATTATTGATAGCATCCCGATCGCACTTAACTCGCACGCATAATCTGAAAAATATTATTATTAAACGGTTAACATCTTACATTTAAACATCTTACATTTACTTATACATTACATACAAAGATGATATTTATATATAAACAGTACCTATCTAAGTGAGCTAATGTCGACAGCAATCCCTGACGACATCTGATTAAATATGCGCGCGATATAAGGAGATCGCTTTTGATAATCCTCTCAAAGTGATTTGAAGAGCTTTCTACATCCATCGTCATTAAATAGACGCACGCAACGTAAAGTTTCATGAAAATGAGCTAGTTAAACTTAGCTAACTAAGACTTATCTCAGCTTCAGTTTTGCCGTTTGCTATGACAGAACCCTCCTGCTGATGTTCCCCATCAAGCCTCACGTTCTCTTCCTCCGCCTGAGTCTCCATTCGCGCGAAGATCACGTTGATCATCTGCGTGAGAGTCGCACAGGCTGTTGTTTGATTCACCAGGTTGCGCGACAACAAGTAAATGTTGTAAACAGTACGAATTGTTAACAGTACCGTACCCTCGTATACCTCCACATGCTGGCTTGTCATTACAGTCAGCAGAGCTTTAATAATCTGCAGCTGCACACTCTCATCGGTCTGTGCCATGGACCGGTGAAGCAACCGCAAATTGTCTCGACAATGCGCACAATCAGCAGCTTGTTAGGCTTCGTTGAATCAGACACATTGCTAGTGAGATGACTATATGCGATTAACTTCTGCAGGCAGTCCAGTGCTGTGTCACCACAATCTGTATATAGTGACTAGCTCTGACATGCTGACTCAAATGGCAAGAAGTACTTAGCGGTAATGACATTTGAGTCGCTCTTAATTGGGCTGTGGCCCAATTAAGGGCGTTTGAGATAACCTCTTCACCCTGCACAGCTGGTGTACATCTTTGATCTCGTTACGGAGGTCCTCTGCAAGATGGAAATATGAGTGACAAACTTAATTAGTAACTATCGCTTATAGCTACAGGCTTATTAGCCTGTATATTTATTTATTTCAGTATAAAATAATTTTTAAAACGTTCATATTAATTCTGATTGCAGACGGACCTTCGGGAACACTAGCGTCTTTTTCTTTTAACATGAATAACTAAAAATCTATATTTCGGCTAATTACCGAGTTTATAAATATTTAATTAAAATTATCTGGGTGACTCACAAACCTTTTTAATCACACTTCATAACTCTTCATACAAAATACAAACAATTCCGTATAAAAACTTTTATTAATTTATCTATTTCGGCTAAATGCATGGTGTAAAAATAATTAATTAATTACAATTAAACGAATGACTCACAAACCTTTTCAATTGCACTTCAAAAGTCTTCATACGAAATACAAACGATTTCATATGGTAGATTCTTTCCCGGACATTAATTTCCGGTCAAATACATACGAATCCTTATTCCTAATTCCTTTATTCCTCTCATTGTGACTGAGCCTTAATAGAGAGCCTCGTAGGGAGAGGTGCTATTCCGAACGCAGCCTTATGGCTTCTGCCCACAGGACGCGGAAACGCTTGCCGCGCGGCAAGAAGCGACGCGGTAGCCAATCACCGTGTCGCTTTTCCGTAAGAACCAAAAGTTTATTGACTACCGCGTCGCTTCTTGCCGCGCGGCAAGCGTTTCCGCGTCCTGTGGGCAGAAGCCATTCTAAAATGCTATAGTGTACGTCACGTACACTATAGCATTTTAGTTAACTAATGGCTTCTGCACACAGGACGCGAAAACGCTTGCCGCGCGGCAAGAAGCAACGCGGTAGCCAATAAACTATTGGTTTTTACGGAAAAGCAACACGTTGATTGGCTACCGCGTCGCTTCTTGCCGCGCGGCAAGCGTTTCCGCGTTCTGTGTGCAGAAGCCATAAAGGTGAAATTTCATGGGCAGTAAAAAGTAGCAGCAGATCGTACTGATTGGCTACAAAATAGAGAAGTTCTAGGAACTCGAGAACTTCTCTATTTTATAGCCAATCAGTACAATCTGCTGCTGCTTTTCACTGCCAATGAAATTTCACCTTAAGGGTGCATTCCGATGAAGAAGAAATAGCGGAACGGAACAGTAACGGAAAAGAGATATGGTGGGGGGTTAACCAATCAGAGTAGTTCCGTTTCAATTCCGTTCCGTTATTTAGTGAGTGGGTTCCCCATGGCACGGAGCTGTTACGGAACGGAAAAGAAACGGAAAAATTTCTAACCTATTCTGTCGAAAGTTCGCAAATAAGTGCAGTGGATCGATCGGTTTGCAACATTTTTATTTATTTATTTATTTATTTATTTATTTATTATTTATTTATTTTTACATATACATATACTTATTAAATATACATTTACTTTTACTTTTCTCTCTGCAACAAAGAAGTATATAAATTAATCATTTATTGGCTAATATAAAAGTTGCACATAATAAACGCTGAAATTTGTACTTTTTGATTTCGATGACGCCGGAGAGACTGGAGACAGTGACGTAGAATTGTCATTGATGATGGGAATAAGATCATCATCTACGTTGAGGTTGTCACTTGTTGATGTGGAAGGAATGCTGTTGCTCTTTGAACAGGACGCTTGTTGCTCGTCATGCATTGATTTTTGTAAAGAAGTTACGGTTCTAGAATAAACATTAGGACGTTACTACAATATATAATAATTATCAGCTAAACTATCGCTATTCTTGAACTTACTGTCGATATTCCAATGTATCATTTAAGAAAGACATTACATCATAATGACGAGGATGGTTTTATTTCGTAGTTTTTTGGTAAAGCAGCTGCACCACTTTTTTGCACAATGTTTTGCTTTTTTTTATACATATTTCTTGCCTTTCTATAACAATCTTTAAGATAGGTCCATCGTTTTTCTGCTTCAGTAGCGTATATAAACCTGTGACACACGTATAATTAAGAAATATATATATGTATATATGTATCGTGTGTGTGAGTGTGTGTGTGTGTGTGTAGAAAACCTTGAAAATAAGTAAATATGTAAATAAATATCAATGCTTTTAAACTTTTCAAACATTTGCTGACTTCTTGCCATAGGCAGTCCTTTTGTTTCCTTCCTCGTTCTTTCACAGGTATGCGAAAATCATATAACGGTGCTCTCTCTTTTACGGCACTTATTAAATCTTCATCTAACTTTTCTGTATCGTGGTCGTCAGTGTGTTCTTGACGGTTTTGAGCAATATTTTCTTTTTCGCAGGCAGTGCTGTTATTCTCACTCTCGACGTGTGTTTCTAAAGAATCTAAATAATAACAGATTTAGTTTTACAACAAATTTATATATCATTTACATATTCTAACCATTAGTTATATTGAATATATATTGCCTCTCTTGTACACAAATATACGTACCATTTATAAAGAGATTTCGATCTTTATCCATTATTAAATTCGTATGATTTGCTAAGCAAGGATGTGAAAGTTTTCCGTCTTCATCGAACCAAACAATCCAGCGGCAATATCCACATTTGAATTTCTGGAAATTAATAAAATATATCACATTCGGTTAATTAGCATTAACATATTAACATAGGATTTTAACATATATATTTTATTTTCACATGTAATACCTACCGATGACGACATATTGCTCTTTATTTGCAAAAATAAAAATGTTGCAAACCGATCGATCCACTGCACTTATTTGCGAACTTTCGACAGAATAGGTTAGAAATTTTTCCGTTTCTTTTCCGTTTCGTAACAGCTCCGTGGGGAACCCACTCACTAAATAACGGAACGGAATTAAAACGGAACTACTCTGATTGGTTAACCCCCCACCATATCTCTTTTCCGTTACTGTTCCGTTCCGCTATTTCTTCTCTATCGGGATGCACCCTTAAGCCCCTTGCACAATGCCAGGCAACAGGCAATAGGAACAGGAAATAACCAAAAAATCGTTAATTACAACCTAAAAAATTCAAATGCTATGATTGGTTGGCAATAGGCAATAGGCACAGAATTTCCAACGTGACGGAAACTCTGTGTCTATTGCCTGTGTCACTGTTTATTCTGCATTTATACATGATTTCTGATTTCTATTCCCTGTTCCTATTGCCTGTTGCCTGGCATTGTGCAAGGGGCTTAAGGCTGCGTTCGGAATAGCACCAGAGAGTGGCGAACTCGTCACGTGACTCCCTTTTCTCTGATTGGTCGCGGGCGTTAAAGCTCCTTGTGATGTAAAGAAGAGGTTAAAGGCCATTGCACGTAACAAAGTTTTAGTCATAATCGTAAGGCTGTAAGAAAATAGACCAATCACAGTCGATTATTCTCCTTGCGCTTGAAGAATCAAGTGTGATTGGTCTATTTTCTTACGGCGTCGGGATTATGACTAAAACTTTGTTACGTGCAATGGCCTTAAAGCAGGTTAATGTTTACAAACTAATGGTTTGTCTACAATAGCCGCAACGGTACGCAGTAAGACGTAAGCAGTAAGCTGTTGACTAATGGGATTTTTACAATTCAAGAATAATCGACTGTGGTTGGTCAATAGCTTACTGCTCACGTCTTACTGCATACTTTTAAGGCTCAGTCACAATGAGAGGAATAAGGAATAAGATAAAGGAATTAGGAATAAGGCATATTGCATCTCACTTTAATGTACGTGTACTGAAGTGAGATGCGACATTCCCTTATTCCTTATTCCTTTATCTTATTCCTTATTCCTCTCATTGTGACTGAGCCCTTACGGCTATTGTAGACGAGCCATAAAGCCTTGTGTACACGATACTAGAAATCGGTCCGAGTTTCGGTTTAAGCCAATGAAACTGTTGCTTTCCTGTAAGAACTGCAAGTTGATTGGCTTAAACTGAAACTCGGACAGATTTCTAGTATCGTGTACACAAGGCTTAAGGGTCCGTCGCGTTACAGCAATCGAGTCTCCGTGAGGGCCAATTTCACCAACCACGGTTAGCTTAACCGACGGTTAAAGTTAGCAGTATTGACCAATACTATTGGTATTATATTTATAATACATAACATGTATTATAAAGATATATATTAGAACGACAACACATATATAGGCTGCGTTCCACTTGACGCTACAAATGCTTCGAAGCATTCCTCTTCTCTTTTCTTTCAATGAAGAAAGAAGCAGAAGAAGAACGCTCCAAAGCATTTGTAGCGTCAAGTGGACCGCAGCCATAGCCACATCTATAAAAAAAAAAGAAAAATCCTGAAATAATGAATTACATATAATATGTGGCCTTTAATATAATAACTACTTAGAATAAATAAAAGATATTGCTAGCAAATAAAAATATTAATGAGATCATTTGTTATTTTAAATATTAATTTTAACATCATATATGATAAAATAATATCACATAAAATAATATCATATATGATAAAAAATTATATCACAAAACTATAATACCCAAAATAATACTTTCGTTTAAATATTACATTAGAATAAGCTAAACCATATCACAAGACAACTGTAATACCAGTATAATACTTTTGTTTAAATCTATATAAGAATAAACTTGCTTTTCATTTTAATATCTTCGTGCATATTTTTTTTTTTTGTTTAAACCTGTCAGCTAATAATCCTGCTCCCATTGTCTTACTTGCAAAAACTGATGATATTTTCTCTGAATCTTCTGTAATACTTAAAGGAACTGACAGTTGTTTTAGACGCATTGACATCGTTTCTGGTGATGTATTTATGTCTTCGACTGCATCAGAATCTGATCTAGAATTTTCTTTTTCAGATAATGCCTTTTTCGTAGAATCCTCTAGACTAGGCGAACTCTCCGTCGACAATATTTCATTTCGAATAATTTCTGGTGATGTATTTATGTCTTCGACTGCATCAGAATCTGATCTAGAATTTTCTTTTTCAGATAATGCCTTCTTCAATGTATCTACAGTAATGGGTTTCTTCTTTATGATACAATCTGAGATATGAACATATCTCTCAGTTCGTCTTTTCTTATGAGATTGAAACGTAGTACATTCAGTACTTTTGCAAATAGAAAAATAATTATGTTCTTTAAATTCATTGACATACTGGCCTTCCTTAAAACTTTTATTTTCTTGCTCAAACTTACCTGGGAAATTATTCCTTGAAAATACTTTTTTTATGAGGAAGAGATTCAACTAATTCATTGCATTGCAGTTCTTTCGACTGAATTTCTGCAAGAGGTTTCCTCTTTATAGATCCATCACACTTGCAAAAGAAACTTGGTATGATATTCTTTTTAATAAATTTCTTGTTGCCCACGCAGTATAACGCTGATGGACGAAAATGAACCTAAAATGAGAGATACAAGTACATTAGAGAAAAATATCTGTTACACCAAAATACATTTGTACATACATATGTACACATCAGTACTAACTTCATATAATACAGCTGATTTTGGAGGGTTCCAATCCAGAATTCCAGCAGCATCGATCCACTGTTGTCTTAATTTAGGATCTTGAGCAAATGGTGTTAAACAAAATCCTTTTTTATTGGAATTTGTGCATCTTGGAGCACTGCACCTGCCAGGCATTTTATAATATGCAGGAAACACTGAAAACTGAATTTATTTCATGTATATAAAATCGAAGAGGGCAAATTTTTTCGTATTCAGTATTAATAATAATGTATCACTTACGGAGACTCGATTGCTGTAACGCGACGGACCCTTAGTTTGTAAACATTAACCTGCTTTAACCTCTTCTTTACATCACAAGGGGTGCGTTCGGTTTGGACGCTCACGCGCTGTAAGCGCTTATGAGCTTACTCACGTCGTTCGCTTTGGCGTTGTAAGCGCTTACGGATCGACTAATGACGTCATCGTTGACGTCATAACTTCTGCTGACAAACTCTTATTTCTGCAAGGTAGGGCAGTGTGAGCGTGATCAAGCGTTATGCTAAGACTCCATAGACGCGGAAACGCCATTCGGCAGAGTGCGTTGACCAATCACAAATTTTGATTTTGCCGCAGGCGACTTGCGGCAGCCTTCTGATTGGTCAATGCACTCTACCGCACGGCGTTTCCGCGTCTATGGAGTCTTAGCATAAGCGCTTACGTTCATTTCGGAACGCATTGTTAGCGAATTGCATATCAACAAACATGTCGTCGAATCGAATTATAAACGGAAAAATTGTAACGATATTCCAATTTCCAGCATTTAACGCAGTGGCTTTCCCTACATTGAATTTCTCACAAATGGATCTGTACATAATTTAAATATTAAGCATGGAAAAATTATATGCATACACAAATATAAATTAAAAATTGAATAAACGAAATATAGGCTCTCCTGAATAAATCAAATAAAAGGAAGTGAGAGAGGCAATCAGAGCCACGCGCGGTAATTAATGCACGGAGAAAATTGTTACGGTTGTTACAACAATGTTCTCTATGATTAAAAGAGAAATGGATGTAAATTCAAGTTAAATTGATATTACATTCAATGTAGCTGTTAAGATATGCCCATTTATACAGTTGTCATAACCGTAGTTCTTACGATACGTAACATTCGGTTATAATACCCTCGTATATGGTTGCCTCAACCAAAGGATTATTGCTATCCCTCTTATGTGGTCTGCAGCACAATTATTATGGTTGAGAGATCCATAAGATATAGCTGCACGGTACAGCACTGAATCACTGCATGATTGAGAGTTTAGTTCCATTGCGCGCGCAAAAGAATTTCTGCATAGAATAAAGTGGATTTGATAAGGATGTTTTAACTTTAAGGCCTATCTACATAAGACGCAGAACGCGAGTCGCAAGCACACACACAGTCTACATGTCAACCTAACCTCTTTGTGTATAGAGGTTAGATTGACATGGCATGTAGACTGTGCGTGTGTCTTGCGACTCGCGTTCTGCGTCTTATGTAGATAGGCCTTTATAAATATACTTTTTTCATAAATATATTTACGAACACAAAATTTCGTAATGAGTCGACACTGGTTTCTGACATTCACCCGACATTATAAGAAATATTATATCATATATCCAATTCAAAATTTTATTACTCTTTTTAAACTGAATTTGTTTCTTAAGATGATTTTTGAAAAATTATATATTTGCGCTGGTTGACATATGTAGACTAAATATAACACTAACATTAAATTAAGAAGTGGTCTACCACGTAAGGCAGTTGGCTCACGATCCAGAGGTCCCGAGTTCGAATCCCGCCAAGGTAAGTGTGTTTTTATATGTGTTTTTAAATACGAGAAAATATTTATAATCATAGACTGCATCTTAAGAAACAAATTTAGTTAAAAAATAGTAATAAAATTTCGAAATAAATAATTTTTTTTGTCGGGTGAATATTTGTTCATTATGGTTGTAACATCCATATATTATGGTTGCAACATCCATATAGTAGCTACCCTCACTAAGGTTAGGGCAACCATATGGAAACCATATGGAAACCATAGGTCACTTCCAGAGTACTATGGTTTCCATAACCCTTTTGTATGGATGGGCGAAAATTAACAGCATTATTCTGTTGTAGCAACCGTAACTTTTTCTCCGTGTGCGCAATCAAAATAAGTCAATAATAAAATATATTAGTTAATACAAATTCGGACGTTTCAACACTTTTTTTGTGTCATTTTCAGCGTAAAAATGAAAATAATACATGAAAATTTCAAACGATAAATTACAGTCAATCGCGATAAAATGAGTCAATCAGTAGAAAAGCGCAGTCAAATCAATAAAATAAAATTCATACGAATGTTCGGTAGTCTGTCAGGATATGCAAATGCTCCGAATCGATCGCACCTTCGACGTTTACTCCCAGGTTGGAAGACCAGACCAGGTAGAAAGGAGAGATTCGATTGTCTTTTCTAAACCGTGAATCGGAGTCGCAATATGTTAAAAAACGCAATGTATTAGTATTAAAATTACAATCACGAATTCTTGCTTACGGATCATTACAGACCAGTAAGTCGCAGTGTTAAAATGTATCTGTCGCTCTGACATGTCGTGAGTGAATAAGCGTTGGTAGAAATCGGAAGGTTAAAATTTCAAGGTCTAGCAGCGCCAAGTTTTTTTACAAGAAAAATTTATGTATTTTAATAAAATATTTTTATTTTGTACTGTTACCTCTGTAATTTTTTGTGACCACTAAAAAATACACATGTAAACTTTGTATTTAAATATCTTGTATTCCCTTGTTAAATTTAAACACAATTTAAAGATTTTTCAAAGTAGTGCAACAATTATTTTTTGAGGCAATATATATGTTCTCTCTGTAATTGGCGCTGTAATTTAAAGAGATATCATTTCTTTTTTGTAATTGTAATAGATCACTTGAAGCGCGACTCTTCTTTTTGATAAGGTAACATAATTTTGTGATGTGTCTTGATAGATCACTTGGGTTATAATTTTTCGGAAATAAAGATACTACTGCTTAGATTTTTTCGAGATTTTTCGAGATATAAAGATTACGTCTACCACTTGTTACTTAAATTTTTTCGAGGTATAATACTACCACTTTCTTTTTTTTTCGACATAACAACATATAGTACGGATATCACGCCTTTTTGTAGTATTATGCATTTTATAAACAGTATGTACAGGGTAAAGCTATTTGGAGGTATAATACTACCACTTTGTTTTTTTTCGAGGTAACAACATAACAGGGCAACAACATAATACCTATACACTACTATGCGTGTACTTGGCGCCTTTTTTTACCTTTTTTTTTTAAAAGGTAATTTTGTACGGATATCACGCCTTTTTGTA
>NW_027270560.1:0-5073 GCF_030848805.1 Temnothorax longispinosus | reverse complement strand
TGAGTTTAACGAATTTCGCGTGATAGTGCGATGTGACGTGCGTTCGTATGGCGTTTTGCGAGGTTAGTAGGATTTTTTTTAATATGAATATATGTGTGTGTGATGATATTGGTAAATAAATATATATATTATAAATTATATTTTTTAATATCTTTTAACGTTATCTTCAATGTTTTTTCAGCATAATAGAAGTCAATGACGTGTGTTTGCGTGGTGTCTCGCGAGGTTATAATAATAATACATGATATTATATATTAGTAGGTAAATAAATAAATATATATTATAAATTATATTTTACATTAACATTTTTTAACGTCATCTTTAATGTTTATAACGAGGTCAAGTGTAACTGCAGTATTTCGATATTGACTGTCCGCATTGTGTGAAATCTGTAGTTGTTACTGTTACATAAACTTTAGATTTTTGAGTACGAGTAATGAATATTGAAATATAGCTCATATATGAATTAATTGAACTTATTATTACAGATCGAGTTACATCGAGTAATTTCGAAATAATGATGATAGAAGAGAGAGAGGAGGAGGAGGAGGAGAGAGAGAGAGAGAGAGAGATGGTTTCGTTTGTCCTTTTGAAGGTATGTAAAGAGCTTTCAATGTCGTTGAGAAAACTTTATTAGGTACGTACTGTACGTAGTATCAAAGTATAATTATTTCATAAGGTTATGTTTCGATATTTATTGCTTGCTCATACAAATCTAAGGTATACGTTACAGTAACTATATAGATTTTAATACAGACAGTAGATATATTTATCTTCATCTTTATAATAATATATTTTATATATAAGCATATGTAAGTAATAATTATTGCTTTTTTGCATTATGTTGTAGTGATGTTGGGTTACGTTCAATTAGTGGAAGTGTTTTAATATTTAATACTTGCATTGTGTGAGAACTTTTTACTGGCTGAACGTAACACAATAACACTGCAACATAATGCACACACTGAATCAATGATTATTATTACTTTTAGGGTGTTTATATAGATGATGCTATTTGATTATATTTAAGGTATGAATATGATATATTTCAATGAGAATGTTTCTGTTTAAATAATTATTTGGTGTATATAAGAAACTGAATTTTATGCATTTTTGCAGACCGTTGAAGGTGTCAAAGAGCAGTTATTTTATAAATCTCGAAATTTAGGTACAAATCATTTTTATCACTTTGGTTATCGGTTAAACGGAGTTGTGCTAGATACTTTAATTCAAGGAATTACAATAACGACTTTCCAAGTTGGAGTGTCGTGCATACAGTTTTAATCACGAGGAACGTGCAGCTGTGGACATTTAGAAAGTTGCTGACAGTGTACAGGTAAAGTAATTAATTATTATTTTCAGATACGAAATTACATGGAAGTCTGAGAAGTAAATTATTATTATAGCCGCCTCTTTACGTAACAGCTGGAACTTGAATACTGAACCATTTGAAAAAGAAATCGCGGAAAATAAGGGGAAGAAAAGGGATTATAAACAAGGAACAGATCATCACTTGACGATAATTCAGGTATAATTTATTTACAACAAATATATTTATCTTCTCAGTGAACATAATGTCCCGATTTCAGATATGCGTATTGCCTGATTATGTATAGGAAATATATAATTTTATATCTTTTTCAGTTGAAAAATTATTAGAAAGATGTCCATCAATTGTGATGGACACGGATTTGCGGAGCGAGACCGACCGGACTTTTATTGAGTGAATGTTAAGAATTACCCGAGGACATAACACCTGAAAAATTGCTACAAACGACTTACCTTTTGCAGCAATTTTCATCAGGAATGCCGAGTAATAAGATATGTAACTGGTGATCTGACAGTCAGATTATGTTCTGATATTTTTCATCGTATTGATATCATCAAACAAGCTGCCGCAAAATACGATTATAATCTCTACCTTGTACTGAAACCAGGTAAATATATGTGTCAATATAGACAGATTTTGATTTGACTGTAATCTCACACTAAATAAAGTTGCAAATAAGAGCTATACCTAAAATTAAATTTTAGAACCTCTCATCGATAAATTGTCTCCTGTTACGTTGGAAGAATATGAAGCACTCAGGGAAAACATATTAATGAGAGAAACAAAATTTGTATTGAAAAGGACGTCGCTACAATTACAATTTGCAGATCATTTTGTCATAGGAGTACCACACAACGTAAAATGATCGAAATTTCGGTAAGGTATCTTGTATCTTCATTATATCTTTTTTGTTAGTTATTTTAAATACTTATGAATAACATCTTTCCAGATTGCATCATTATCTCTAGCTCTTACAGATGATCCTTTTGTAAGCATTGAATGTGATGAAGCAACTGCTACTATAGTGCAGCCTATGTACTCATTTAGACTGTGCAAAATTAACAGATTTATCATCAGAAATGTTTATTCAGTGCTATGCGATTATCGATATACAAGTAAGCAAAGTTTTATGCACAATTTTTTATCATGCACATCTTTGAGATTAATATTGAAATGCTTCTATAGGTGATTGGTGTGAAAAGTCAACTCCAATTAACGCTTTTCCGCGCATGTGAAGAAGATAGAGAAGGAAAAAATAGATAACAATCACGAATAAAATAATGTATGTATATTATATTGTGTGTAATATTAGGTGCTTTCTATTTTTATCAAAACTCAGATAATGTTCATTTCTAACGTCGTTCTATCCTTTTTGGCAATTAATGAATAACAAAGATAGAATGAAATTACTTACTTTAATAAATGTACTTGGTTCTTTTTTTAAATATTTTTATTTAGATTATTAGATTGAAACAAAATGAGAAATAAAATTAAATTCAAAAATGAGTTTTGATTGAAATTAAATTAGATAATTACGACAATATGATGTAAATATCTACATTATTACTGTAAGGAATTCATGTCTAACAACAGTTCGCAGAGATCTAAAGGCCAAAGAGAACATCGGTTTCGTCCTCTTCGTATGCAGCAGAGCAATAAGCCATAAAGAAACCTAAAGAATCTCTGGTTGGTACCAATGGCTAAGCAACTACGTTGCGTTGTCGCCAATCGTTAATCGCTACTAGTACGTTGTTTAAGAAATGAGTCTATTAACTCCTAGCACGTAACATGATGCATACTGACGCAAACACTCCACGATATGGAAATTCATGATTAGTCTACGTTCGTTATTGACTGTTTAACCGACATAAGAATACGACATTGTTTAAGAAATCGTCATTCTCCTTAAACACATTTAAGGGCACAATATTAATATCCATGCATGGTTTAGTTTAATGATGGTAATTACATTGTCATGTTTGATATACGGATTTGAGAGATAGAGGAGTAGCATTCCTGATTGTGAAATTATGCCTCATTTTTATATCAAGAGCTCCTAACTTATGTGGCAGTGCTTTGGATGTACCGTATGGTATACACCTTGGTCACTCGTTAACGTTTAATGATCCAATATTAGGCTGGATAACTCGCGGCTCATACGTCAATTATCGCTCTGGATAGGTTTTTCATCTAGATATGTCGCTCAGTACTTACACAATATATATAATTTAGTATTCGCAGTGTGATGTTCTGATATCGTTTCAATATCGAATTTATTTAATTTAGCTTAATAGAGTCTTAATCCGATGGGCAAATTATTCAACATACTTTTCACGATTGTTCCGTATTGAGGTAAAATATGTATTGTTGCTTTGATACTTTATCACTTTATTACTCGACCTAATAATCACACACGTGTGTGTGTGTGTGTGTGTGTGTGTGTGTGTGTGTCCAACAAAAAAAATATATATATATATTTTTTTTTTTACTTTTACTACAGTCTAAGCATACTATATCAAACTTTAGGATTCGATATCGAGTTTTTTTTTGCATTGTTTCGCGTAATTTGAAAAGAAAATTAATGTATGCTTAGTAATACCAATGTATGATGTGCGAGAGAGAAGGAATGATACACGTTTTATGATATCTAGCTAAATACAGACTTAGCGCATACCTTTATTACTACTAATACTACTTAGTGTAAAATGTGGATGTCTGAACAAATAAACTAGCTTTACTATACTAAGTTATGAAATAGATATGATTAATTGTTTTAAATTGATTGTCAACATTTATTAAAAATCAGTTATCAATTTAAAACAGTTGTTTCTTCTTCCCTGATATGACAATAACTAATCGGACATATCTCATGAATTTTGCAAAAACACATGGCGGTTGATGCAATATATCGACATCTAACAAAATAGCTGTTATTTTATCTGAATATTCTTGTGGTAGCCAAAAAACTGAGATATTCCCCAACTTACTTATTGTTTCAGATACATTTGTATTGATTGTAATTTTATCATAATTTAAAAAATAAACATTTTTGTACGTAAACTGGCAATTGGTACAATAAACCTTGAATTTCCTTTAATATAAACAATGCGACACATTTTACTTTCTTATAAAATTGTAGGAATAGTATCTCTTTCCTCCTCTCTCTCTTATAAGGCCATTGCACGTAACAAAGTTTTAGTTTTAATCGTAAGGCCGTAAGAAAATAGACCAATCACACTTGATTATTCTTCAAGCGCGAGGGGAATAATCGACTGTGATTGGTCTATTTTCAGTTTTTTCTTACAACCTTACGATTATGACTAAAACTTATTTTTACGTGCAATGGCCTTTACCGTCTTAGTTCCAGTTTATAATAGGTTTTTAAGCCCTAAACTCTAAGAAATTGACCAATCACAGTCAATTATTCTCCTGATTGAATAATTTCTTAAGGCTTAAGGCCTAAAACACCTATTATAGATGAGCACTTAGGTTTGGTTAAAGGCAATCTTAATAAGGCTCTATTCAACCAATTAAATGACCGTATATTAGCAATTTCAGATATTACTTAAGACATACTACGTTTACGCGAGCGTTACTTCTGTAGTAACTTACGATATATCACTTTTACGCGGAGTAAATTATCGTAAGTTACTACAAAATCCCGTTTACGCGAAGGAATTATCGTAAGTTACTACAGAAGTAACGCTCGCGTAAACGTAGTAACAGTCTGAAATAAGATCTGA
>NW_027270559.1:0-4996 GCF_030848805.1 Temnothorax longispinosus | reverse complement strand
CGATTCTGTAACTCGTTATATTTTAACGACATGGAACGGTATAGTAACGTTACCGACGTTTGTCGCGATGTAACGAGAAATGTATACCGACTACGTGATTCCGTAGCTCATGACAACGACACTTGGACGTTACAAAACATGATAACGAAATGACGTTAAATAACGTTGTCGTTATATGTCTAGCCAATAGGCAGTCACGTATGCGTATGCATACACACTTGTGCAATAACCTAAAACGAGTGGTTTGTTCAAGTTCCTCGAAACTCATCGCGGTCGACTAAATAAAATTATTAAACGTGATAAAAAGTGTGAAGCGCAATGGCATCCGCATCACAGTAAGTATGCAAGATTTTGTTGATAAGTGAATAAATAAAATACGTGTTATACCATAATGTAATTACCACCGTCGTACTTCTATAAATAAGTTACTTATGACATCGTAAGAGGTTACATTTCCTTTTTATTTTCCAAGTAACACGCAATGGTCACAATGACGTGAATTTGACGTCACTAGTGACCATTGCATGTTAAATAACTTTCTATATTAATATATATATATATATATATATATATATATATATATATATATATATATACTTAATATATATTCTATTTGCAGTTCGTACATATTTGCTTATTCTGAGTATTTGGTTTACTTTTTTCAGACAATTACAAAATACACAAGCAAAAAAAAGGCAGGCAAAGGCGACGTCCGAACAAATAGATTATATGGTCGATTATTTCACACAACATCCGCATGTTGCTACGGGAAAATTTAAAAGTCTCCATGGACATGATGATTTAAGAGGATCTTGGGAACAATTAGTAGCGGATCTGAACCAAATGGCAAAAGGTGGAAAAACCAAAGATGTGAAGTCGTGGAAATCGGTGAGTAAAGTAAATTTTTTACTTAAAAAATTGTGCGTGAAGTACTACTGTAGTACTTTAGGAGTAATTGTCTAGAGATATTTCTTTTAGACGTGGCGAGACAACAAAACCGCGGTCTCTCAAAAAGTTGCAAAAATTCGAGCCAATCGAGCTGCAACAGGAAATGTTGGTGGACCACCCTTGAAATTAACGGAGCGAGAAATAAAGATTTTAGGAATAATGGGATTCGATTACGTCGAAGGAGTTCAATGTCCTGATGCTTTCCCGGAGGAACAGGCAAGTATAATTGATTATATACAACAATAATAACAATCTTAATAATGTAAAGAATAATGAAAATCAATGTACTAGTTAGTGTTGTTTCATTCAGTTAGAAAAAATGCGTTGACGTTTTAACTGTAGTCAAAAAGTAGACAAATTTTTTTCGATTGTGTAAGATAATTGAAAATAATATTGAGTAGTAAATAAAACATTGTTTGACTCTCGAATATTGATTTTAGCCAGAAGCAATGGAATTACTTGCTGAGGGACAGGAAGGAATTTTAGACGATGTTCCTGTCGTAATAACAACACGAGACATCAATGACAATACTGGTTAGTAGTTACATTTTACTTAACATACATACTGCGCATGAGTCATCGTCATATGAAGATGTGTTCATCAGTATTGCAGAAATAACTAATTGCAGCATTGGTTACACTGTTTTGTTCTAGATTTGGAATTAATAATAAATCCCGGGATAACAGAAGGTGGCATTAATGAGGCATTAATTTATGAGGCATCTTCACAGGTAGTTAATTTAGAGATAAGAGAGTCACAGGACAGAGAACTACCAACGGCAGAATCACAAGTAGGGGAATCACAAGCGGGAGAAATGCAGGCACTCGAATCCCAGGCAAGAGAATCACAAGCAACACTTTCGCGGACTTGTAGCAGAACACAGAGATCTACTTACGTCCCACGGGGGGGTGAGCGGCGCTATAAATACCCACTTTCTTGTAATAAGTGTAATAACGTACAAGAGCTAAGACATTTTATGTATGCAAAGTTTCTTTTACTTTTAAGGCCGTGAAAGATTAGGTACGCAGTTGTTGAATGCGAGGGAAGATTTTGCCACACTAGCCGAGCGTCAAGTTACGTGTATGGAGGTAAAATATTGTACTTAACTTTTCGAATCAAAAGCGTTATTATAGTAAGCTAAATGTTTTGAACGTATTTTTTAAATATTTTTCTTTATACAGATGTTCGCCAAAGCGATGGAAAAAATAGCCGAGAATGAGCGAGAACGAAATGAATTACTACGTACTTTGGTAGATAATGAAAGAGCCCGAGAACAAACTTACTTGGAGTTGACTTCAATTATAAAAGACTGTGTTAAAACTTTAAGGCGGGAATAGGCTAAATATTATTATGATATATTTCTACAACGACTGAAGCTGTGATATGAAATGTGCCAAAGCTGTTTTTATTTTATAATGGTGCTTACAATATTTTTAGTTCTTCATATATTATTTTTTCAACGGAGATAGTTTGTTTTAATGAATTGTTATATTGTCGTTTGGAAATTAAGTTCCTGTTTGCCAGTATACAGCACTGCCTGAAGTGTTTATTGTACGTACTCTGAGTTACTTCTTTAGTTTAAAATAACGTTATATAAAGCATTATTATATTATTCACGTAAACTCTGTCTAAAGTATTATTTATTTTAACTCTATTAATGCTACAAAATTCATTTATTATTAATTAATGTCAAAAAGTATTACTTTTGTTATACATTAGAAGTAAATACGTACACCATTGTATGTGTATAAAATTTATTACATGATCAAATATATACATATGTATATATATATATATGTATTAAATAAATAAAAATTTTGGAAACATAAATTTCATTGAATTTATGCAGTGACTGATGCAATCAATCACTGTTACTCATCTTAAGCACGTTCTTAATTTTCTGCGTCACGGAAATTGGGAAATCTCTCCCGCATAATTTGTCGCTGAATTCTCTTAGCCAAAGCGCGTGGCTCTCTTTCAAGTACTGCACCTTCATTATCATTCATAAGACCAGCATTTCCATTTTGATGATGATCAGCAGCTATCGGTTCTTGGAATTCGTCAAAAGGTAAACGATGTTCAATTCTCATATTATGAAATGTTGCACATGCATTTACTATTTTGGCAGCAAATGATGGTTCATACATTAACACACGTTGATAGGAAAGGCATCTCCATACGGATTTGAAGACACCAAAGAAACGTTCAACAACATTTCTTGCCTTGCAAAGCTGCTGTGTGTATTGGAATTGTTGGGTGTTTTCGGGAAAATCGGCCAAGGGTGTCATGAGCCACGGTTCCAATGGATATCCAGCATCACCTAATGAAAATATAAAGATGCATATTTTTAAATATATTATAATATTTTAGTTTTTGTGACAAAGTATTTCAAAGTGCAAGTATATCCATTTAATGAGACTGACCGATCAGCCAGGTTCTCCGTTCCCCTCTTCTGTAATGAAATTCCATGGCACGACGAATCGGTGATGTACTCCAGATGTATGCATCATTTCGTGCACCTGGATATCTCGCATTGATATTAAGCAACTTCATATCTGGGCCAACAATAGCTTGCACGTTCAGGGAATGGTTACCATGATGATTAACGAAGGCTTCTTCGTGTTCATGAGGGGCTAAGATATGAACAAAAGTGCAATCTATAGCACCTATGGCACCTTCGAATGGCTGTGCAGCAACTGAGAACTTTTCACGTGCTCGCTGCCGATCTATTTCGGTCATTGGGAATTTCACCCATCTACGCAACAAACGCCGATTGATCGCATCTGTCACAGCATGGAGGCAACGACTTGTTCCTGTCTGGCTAACATTTAATTCAACTTGATTACCAACACTTCTTTGATAGCTGCCTTGCGCGTAGAATTGTATAGCAATCAATACTTTTATTTCTGGCGTTATGCCGGTAATTCGTTCGCTTTGCAAATCAGCCCGTACCTCATTTGTTATGTGGATCACAAGTTCTGGAGTAAGGCGAAAATAGTTGATAAATTCATTTCGTGGGAGATGAAACGGATTCTGAGCATCTCTCAGATGTCTTCTCTCTACACGCCGTTCTAATCGACGTATCCTTTCTTGCAGCAGTATTAAGTTCCACGCTAAATACTCAAGAGCCATATTCACTGCAAATTACCACAGTCTTGATTTAAGAAAATATAACATATCCCAAATTGTGTCAACTAAGGGTTTATTCCATTTCACGCATAATACATCATTTATCCTTGTTATTCACTGAATGTTAAAAAAAGGATTAATGATATGCATATCATGCGCATCATGCGTGACACGGAATGACGGAATGCACCCTATGCTACATATAATGCAAAAGTTCTGTCCTGATACCGCGCTCTTTTATTGCTTTTTACTTGAAGGAAATAATATTAAATAATGAACGCATGTAAAAATAACAATTATATCTCATATGATAATTGATATTATTACATGTAATAAAATATACACAATAAAGGGAATAATTGAAATAAATACTTCTAATTATTACACGGTTTTAATAAAGATCGCAAGCAGCGGTTGAAACGCTG
The DNA here is from genome assembly GCF_030848805.1 of Temnothorax longispinosus. Taxonomy (NCBI): domain Eukaryota; kingdom Metazoa; phylum Arthropoda; class Insecta; order Hymenoptera; family Formicidae; genus Temnothorax; species Temnothorax longispinosus. The sequence goes on along the minus strand of NW_027270559.1, from coordinate 493 downwards.
ATGATTTTATAAAAATAAGAATTTGTGATTGGAATATGGAAAGAAGTGAAACAATTTTATTTCAGCAAGACATAATTAACGTTGAATAGGTTATAAAATATTGAGATATGGGTACACATAAACTATGTGGAACCAATTAATAGAAATTTTTACTCACCAATTTCCCTGAATGCGCACCTATCATTCACGTAGAAAGATTTTCTTTAATATACATTTTTTTACGCACACGTACAGAATTTTTATGTACACTGAACGCTTCTATAATGACTTGTAACTGTCGTTACACGATAGCGAGGGGTCCCGGACTCCTCGTTATAATACCGACACATAACGACAACTTACCGATGCTTTTTGGTACAAATAACGACGAAATTTGTTGACACTTGCTTACAGAATCGCATTTGTCGTTACAGGACATCTCGTTATATAACGAACCAAAAACTGTCGTTATGAGCAAATAACGACTGCATAACGAGTTACAGAATCGCGCTAC
>NW_027270558.1:0-5117 GCF_030848805.1 Temnothorax longispinosus | reverse complement strand
TTGGCGCCCAACGTGGGGCCCACGAAAATTTAAACGTTGACGTTGGCGTGGCGAACCATTCTAGTGGTGAATTTTGGGATGATTTTTGTACTTTTGTGGATATCAATGCTCGGTATATGATGTCGGTAGATAGCGCATATAATTTTGGCCCCAGAGTTTGATTCTGCATGCAAAGTAGAGAAAGACCTACCAGACTATAAGACCGTTATGGTGAGAAAGATGTAAGTAGGCACTCGACAATCAAACGTTGGTACCCAGGATAAGGGAAGTTTATGGAGATATGCGCGATCTACCTAATGTAATATTCTGCCGATAGATTATCTGTCCTGTCATTATTTGCTTTGAGTTGTATTGATTGATTATTGTGCGGCTGGAAGCGAACCGCTCGCCTTTATCGAATATTGCCATGACCATGAAACTTTGGGTGGGCTGAGTATATCCCGAGTTCGTAGTGCTGCCGACTGGTTATTGTGAAGCCACGCGGTGTTTACATTTCGAGCCTTCGGTATTTGGGGGGGAGGTTTCTCGTTGACCGTGGTCGATTGTAGCCGCGAATAATATTTTGATTCCGTATACCGGGTGAGCTTAAGCGATGGCGACCAATGACGACCCGGATGCGTGGATTTCGGAGTTGTCCATGGAGCAACTGCAGGGACAGTTGATAGAAAGAGGCCTGTCGACGGATGGAATTGTCCCGACGCTGCGAAATCGATTGCAGCGTTATGAACGCACCCTTCGGGACGGGCTGGCTGAGACCTCCCCACCCGAGGAGCGCCAGGATCCCGCACTAGGGGCGCATGGAGGTCAGGATTTTCGGGGGGATGCTCGGAAGGTTCTACCGGCAATCCAGCTTCCGTGGTTGGGGGCGCGGCCAAGAAACGAGGCTCCGCGACGAGCCGGAACCTCAGCCCCAGACGTGTATAACACCATGAGACGGTGGAATCTCAGCTTCTCGGGAGCCCGGGGAACCGACGCCGAGGCATTTCTAATCAGGATTGAAGAGGGCCGAGCCCTCTTTCCAGTAGCAGGACGACGACATCCTCAAATGTCTGCCGTTTTTCTTGTCCGGAATCGCGTTACATTGGTTTCGGCAGAGGCGTACCCAGTGGCAGAGTTGGTCAGAGTTCGAGTCCGCGTGGAGGTCCCGTTTCGGGGATCCCGACTTTCAGTTCGCATTACGAGAGGAGATTATGAAGCGGACTCAGGGCGAGCACGAGTCGGCTGCAGACTACCTCACCTGTATGACTACCCTGTTCGACCGTCTTAGTCCACCGTGGTCGGTCGACGAGCAGCTCAATTATGCTCACCGGAACATGCTACCACGACTGCAGTTGGCCCTCCATCGGGACGATTTCCGAACGTTCGACTCGCTGGAGCAGCTCGCCACTCGATTCGAGAGGACGCACCTCGCCGTTAAACAGTATCGGGCTCCGCCACTACCGGATAACTCCATGTTCCCGGAGTTGGCGTACCACGCCCCGAAAAAGGGCGCGAAGCCGGCCACAGCCGCGGTCGCGACTCCGGCCAAGACCCCGAGGCCGAGCGAGACACCCTCCGGGGGAGAGAATGTCACTCAGGTGGACTCTCCGACCGCTACACATGCCGCCGCGGGAACTCGTTCGCAGTCCTCCGGAAAGTGCTGGAATTGCGCAAAGATTGGGCACCTCGCGCGCGAGTGCACGGAACCACGCCGGGTGTACTGTTACCGCTGCGGGCGTGTAGGCGATACCGTGCGGACCTGTCCGATTTGTTCGGGAAACGCGACCGGGAGTACGTAAACCGGGCCCCTACGACTCCGCGAAAGCCCTCGAGGGCCCAAGACATCCCGAATCTACGGGAGGAGGGTTGTGCCTATGGTACCGTTCCCACCAAAGGGAGTCCGTCTCTCGGTTACTTTCGCTTACGGGTAGGAAAACACCCATTAGCCGCTTTAGTGGATACCGGATCGAATCGTACCCTTCTAGGCTGGGAGGGTATTCGTATTGTTCAAAAGCTCGGCGTGCAAACAAAAATCGGACGCACCTTCCGGATACAAACGGCCAACGGAGAGATCGCAGAGGCTCATGAGGAAGTCGAGTTATCCTTTACTCTGGAAGGAAGAACGCAGACTATATCGGTTTGGCTATTGCCGAATTTGTCGGTCCCCGCGCTTGTCGGAGTAGATTTTTTGCGGGCCTTCGGGATTATTCTCGACTTCGCTTCCGGCCGGTGGAGCTTTGCGGACCAAACGTCCGTTACGTACGGCTTCGAGACCGAGGAGCGGGCCCTTAAAGATTATTGCGGGCTCGCACGCATGTCACCTCAGGAAGAGACTCGATTACAGAACTTTCTGAGAACTCGTCTCCCCGCCGCCGAGGCGAGTCCGGGTATTACCACCCTCACGCAACACCATATCGACGTGGGAGGACACCCACCGATAAAGCAAAGATGCTACCTCGTGTCGCCTAAAGTTCTAGAAGCTATGCGTGAGGAAGTTCGAGCCATGTTGGAAGCCGGAATTATTGAACCGTCGCACAGTGCCTGGTCAAATCCCGTGGTAATGGTCAAGAAACCTAACGGAAAATATAGGTTTTGTTTAGACTTTCGTAAAGTCAATGCCGTCTCGAAGAAGGACGCCTACCCTTCACCTAACATGACGGGTATCCTAGATAAGTTGCGTTCGGCAAGATACATTTCAACCATCGACCTCAGTCAGGCATATTTCCAGATTCCTCTGGCTCCGGAATGCCGCGAAATTACGGCGTTTAGCGTGCCCGGCATGGGACACTACCAATTCACGCGCATGCCGTACGGACTCACGGGAGCACCGGCCACGTTCCAGCGGGCCCTGGATAGCTTGATCGGACCAGAGATGGAGCCCTATGTCTTTGCATACTTGGACGATATTATCATCGCCACGCCTACATTCGAGGAGCACTTACTCTGGCTGGGTAGAGTATTAGATAAACTGGTTGGCGCGGGCCTTGCCATAAATCCCGACAAATGTGAGTTTTGCCGCCCCCAAGTCAAGTATTTGGGCTTTGTGGTACAAGAAGGAGGCTTGGCCGTGGACCCGGAGAAAACACGACCTATTGTGGAATACCCCCGGCCCGCGAACGTCAAACAACTGCGGCGCTTTCTCGGAATGTCCTCCTGGTACCGAAGGTTTATTCCACAGTTCGCAACCCTGAGCGAGCCCCTCACGCGGCTGTTGAAGAAAAATAAGCGTTGGGAATGGAATCCCGATCAGGAACAGGCTTTTGAGCAAATTCGAGCGCACTTGACGACGACCCCGCTGCTAGCCTGCCCGAAATTTGAGATTCCTTTTGTGTTACAGACAGATGCTAGTTCCGTTGGGTTGGGCGCCGTGTTGACCCAGACCGTTGACGGGGTGGAGCACGTGATCGCGTATGCGAGCCGCGCTCTAACCGATCCCGAGCGCAAATACTCGGTCACCGAACAAGAGTGTCTAGCCGTGGTGTGGGCGATTAGGAAGTTCCGGCCCTACCTCGAGGGTTATCAGTTTACTGTTATCACGGACCACAGCAGTTTACGTTGGCTGCACAATTTGAGGAACCCCACCGGTAGATTGGCGCGGTGGGCTCTGGAGCTTTTGGAGTATGATTATGAGATTATACACCGCAAGGGCGCACTTCACCATGTACCTGACGCGCTGTCACGCATCTACGAGCGTGACGCGGTGACCGATTCCGCACGAATTACCGTCGTACGGGTCCACCCGGATACTGAAGACGAGTGGTACCGGAAGCGGTGCCGGGAAGTACAGGAAGAGCCGAGACGCTTCCGTAATTGGAGACTGGTCGAGAACCAGTTATATTTCCGGAGACCCCGACCCGTCGTCTCCGATCTCGTGGAAGACCTCGATCAGTGGAAGATGGTGTTGCCTCGGGAGATGCGAGGGGAAGCCCTCCGAGAGTCGCATGACGATCCACAAGCGGGACACTTCGGGGTGGAGAAGACCTATCGGCGGATAGCGGCCGCTTACTTCTGGCCCAACATGTTCCACGAGGTGGCCGCCTATGTGAAGAGGTGCGATATCTGCCAACGTACCAAGGTAGAGCAGCAAGCCCCCGCTGGTCTAATGGGGCCACGCACCGTTCAACAGCCATGGACAGTGGTGGCGGCAGACATTATGGGCCCCCTGCCGCGTAGTCGGGCGGGATATTCTTATCTCCTCGTCATTCAGGATTTATTTACAAAATGGATCGAATGTCGTGCCTTGCGAGCTGCGAACGCGAAGAATATTAAGGACTCCTTGGAAGAATTGGTTGTGTCTCGTTGGGGAGCTCCTAGATATCTATTGACAGACAACGGCACGGAGTTCGTCAATCGGACGATGAAGGATTTCGCGGCGGAGAATGGTATCCAACTTACGACCGTTCCACCCTACCACCCGCAGGCCAACCCGGTAGAGCGGGTGAATCGCATTTTGAAGACAATGATCACCGCTTTCTTGAAGAAGGATCATCGCGAGTGGGATGCCCACCTCAGTGATTTCCGTTTCGCCTATAATACGGCCTACCATTCGTCGTTAGGCGTTTCGCCCGCCTTTCTCAACTTGGGACGGGAGCTAGCCCCGGCGCGCTACTTGAGGCGAAGAGAACCCGGGCCGGACGGACCGGTCGACGAAGAAACTCCGGATGTTGGGGGGTGGTCGAGGCGTATGGAAAAGTTACAACCGGTGTACGATTGGGTAATCGAGAATCTGAAGCGGGCTCACACACGGCAATCCCATTATTACAATTTGCGTCGGCGAGATCGACAACATAAAGTAAACGATTTAGTCTGGAGGCGACAACACGTTTTGTCGTCCGCGACTCAGAATATAGCAGCAAAGTTGGCTCCCAAGTTTCATGGTCCGTTCCGCGTTTCTAAAGTATTGTCGCCGGTAGTGTATGAGCTGGTCGACTTGGAGGGGAAGTCGGTTGGGAAGAGTCATGTACAAGACTTGAAGCCCTACTACCCTTCCCGGTCGGGCCCAGCTGTGGCGGGAGCCACGTAGTAGGTTAAGTGAAGAGTGTTGAGTCGGGGGAAGCGCCCGTATAAAGATGTCGGGATGGGAGGTTGTGGACCGAACGGTCAAGACCTGGTCGGTCCTTTCCGGGGAGGGGGGAGTT
>NW_027270557.1:0-5131 GCF_030848805.1 Temnothorax longispinosus | reverse complement strand
AAATCGCGTAAGGACGTAAAACGTAAGCGTAAGAAGATCGACCAATCCCAATCGAGTATTGTGTTTGTGCGTAACCCCACCATTTTTTTACGTAAAACGTAAAACGTAATGTCGAAAAATATCGTAAGGATGAAATTCTTACGGTTTACGTCTTATGGGCAACCAATCACGAAAAGTCACGAAGTACGCGCTTTAGTTTAAAATTTAACGCCAAGGGTTTATTGAGGTTATGTGTGTATGTGTACACTTGTACAGCATCCGTCGCAATGAGTGATCACAATCAATACTGCAATATGTTTAATGAAAGTGATGAAGTCTTTATTAAAGACACTGACGAACTGCTTATTGATGCGGTGAGAGCATACCCGCATTTATATAACCATCAAGATCGCAATTTTAAAGATCATGTGATGAAAGAGAATTCATGGAAAGAAATATCGTTGGCAGTGAACCTTCCAGGTAAATAAATACATTAATATTAAACGATAAATATTATAATATTTCTCGATTATCTATCTCTTTTATTTATTTCATTCTTTATCAAATGAATCATTTTCTGCATGCAGTTTCAGATTGTCAAACTCGATGGGTGAGGCTGCCGTGAAAGATTTGGAAAAGAGAAGCGCCAACGGGAGTTGGATTCAAGAAGTGGCAGTGGAATTAGTCGACGAGCTGTTTTTCCATGTTATGAAAATATGTCATTTTTAAATGACCATATTAAAAAAAGGAAGTAAGTTTGTGGCACAAATCATTTTTCTATATTTTGCTGCCCTACAATAAAGAAGCCAGATTGAGATCCCTGCTGACAGCGTTTTTCCCCCTCTTACTTACGCATACAAAGAAACAGACATACATACCTACATACGCAGACAAACGCTTTGTCTATTCATGTGACAACTGCGTCAGAGGGTCGATTGTGTATCTTGAAACGAGGTGAAAATTACAAAAATGAACAGACTTTACTAGATTTCGACAAATAAAATCGCTAGATACGCTAGTAAATTTCTTCACTTTTGTAATTTTCACCTTATTTCAAGATACACAAAATCAACCTCCTGCTGAGACCTTAATCTGGCTTCTTTGTTCCATATTTTCCTATACATATAATGGTGTACTTCTTTTTCAGGTCTCATACAAATGTTTCAAATTTAAAACGTCCCAAGAATGTGGAGGTCATGGAAAATAAGGCTCACAATCACGTCTCATCGGCGACAGCTTTGTCACCAATCCAAGTTGATCGACAAGTAACAAATTCGTCTACAAATAGTGAAATTATTTCAAGTACGAAATCCCCCGCATCCTGCGCTGCCTCACAACTCTCAAATATAGCAGATGAAGTACTGATCGAACCATGTGCAAACTTTTCAACATCATTCGAGACAAATTTTTTGCAAGGCACTGGCCCTTCTTCATCATTAGCCACCTCATTGGAAGATAATTCCTCAACTCCAAGCGATTCATTCAGGCGTTGTACGGATACACCCCATAGACCGGATGAACATGATCAATCGACTACAAGCTCGATGTTTTCATTGAAAGAGTCTACGCCTTCTCCAGCATCCACAACTCCTCAAGCAACGCCATTGTTACGAAGACCTTTAACTAAAAGAAAAATGATTTGAGCGGCTTGGAAAGCTCTTTAGTTACACTTTGTCAAACTATGCACCAACGTCTTCAGAGTAATCGTAATTCTGACATTGCTGGTAGTTCAGATGAAATTTTTGCAAGGTTAATTGTGAACCAATTAGAAACATTACCATCGCATGAAAAACAAAAAAGGCAGCAAACAATCATGCAAATTTTGTACGCACCTTACGACCCTTAAATAGGCGAAAATCCAACCAAAGTTAAGCCATAACGAGTTAAGCCAACCAAAGTACAAGCCATTTTTATTTTTAAGAGTTCTAATAACATTTTAATAGATGCTATACTTTTTTATTTTATATTGTATACTTTTATGTTCAGCATCTAACTAACATATTATGAGACCTGTTCTTTTTAACCGATCTTCTTGCACGGTTCATCTTTCCTCTTTTTCTTTCCACGTAGAAGAAAAAAAGAGAAAAGATAAACTGTGCAAGAAGTTCAGCTAAAAAGAACAGATCTATGATGGTCATGCTCGGGAAAATGTGGAATTTTTAATTTTATTTCTTTTTACATAGAATAGATGCTATACTTTTTTATTTTATATTGTATACTTTTATGTTCAGCATCTAACTGACATTTTATGAGACAGCTGTTCTTTTTAACCGATCTTCTTGCACGGTTCATCTTTCCTCTTTTTTTTTCCACGTAGAAGAAAAAAAGAGAAAAGATAAACTGTGCAAGAAGTTCAGCTAAAAAGAACAGATCTATGATGGTCATGCTCGGGAAAATGTGGAATTTTTAATTTTATTTTTTTTTACATAAAATAGATGCTATACTTTTTTATTTTATATTGTATACTTTTATGTTCAGCATCTAACTGACATATTATGAGACCTGTTCTTTTTAACCGATCTTCTTGCACGGTTCATCTTTCTCTTTTTCTTTCCACGTAGAAGTAAAAAAGAGAAAAGATAAACTGTGCAAGAAGTTCAGCTAAAAAGAACAGATCTATGATGGTCATGCTCGGGAAAATGTGGAATTTTTAATTTTATTTCTTTTACATAAAATAGATGCTATACTTTTTTATTTTATATTGTATACTTTTATGTTCAGCATCTAACTGACATATTATGAGACAGCTGTTCTTTTTAACCGATCTTCTTGTACGGTTCATCTTTCCTCTTTTTCTTTCTACGTTGAAGAACTGATCTATGATGGTCATGCTGGGGAAAAAGTGGAATTTTTAATTAATTTTTTATTTCTTTTGACATAGAATATAGTTTATTGATATTATATATGTATTTTGCAATAAAAATATTTTATTATAAAAATTGTCTTGATTATATCTTTTATACTTATATATACTTATATTACTTTTAGAAAAATATAAAAACGGCTATTTTATTTACAACTACCCGATACATAATTATTATTTAAAAATTAACATTACATATACATACAATGCTAGAATTAAGGATGACTCGAATCTTATCAGAAGCCTTTAAATTAATTAAATTCATATTTATAATTATTTACACTCGTTTAAATTAATATAATTGTCACATAGAATTAATTGTCCGGAGTATCATCACAATTGAAACCTCTGCGGATATATACATACTGCCACGGAACTTCACCTTCAGGAGTCAACAAGAAATTGGCTAATGAATCCCTTTGATTATATGCTTCTCTTGTAGCGCGATGGGCACTTGATGGTGCAAGACCTTGAAAACCTTCACCGTCTTCATTTCGCCATTCTCCAGGCACAACGTCGCCGTTTTCAGATTCCGAGTCCACAAAGTTAGGTGGACAATATAAGCGATGTCGTACTGGCAATGCATCGTTTTCTGTTTTTAAGAAATTATGAAGGCAAACACATGCCATGACAATCTTATCAACAGTTACAGGGTTCATGCAAATCGGTTTCCTGAAGACTCGCCATCGTGAAGCAAGGATTCCAAACGCATTTTCAATTGTCCTTCTGGCTCGGGACAATCGGTAATTAAAAATTTTCTGAATTTGACTTAAATTCCGACCAGCATAGGGCTTCATCATATTCCTTGTTAATTGAAAAGCGTCGTCTCCGACAAAAAAGCAGGGTGTTTCTGTCTCGCTTCCAGGTAATTTTGCAACACCTTGCGGTAAGTCAAGTCCTTGATTATGTAGAGCTTTTCCAAATTCCGATCGAGAAAACACTCCTGCGTCGTTATTACTACCATAGGCACCAACGTCCACCAAGGTAAATTTATAATTCTGGTCACACGCAGCCATCAATACGATACTAAAAGTCTTTTTATAATTATAGTATAAGCTCCCCGAGTTTGGTGGTGCTTGTATATGGATGTGTTTCCCATCTACAGCTCCTACACAATTTGGAAAGTTCCAATCTCTCCAAAAGCCATGACAGATATTGATCCATTCTTTTTGCATTGGAGGTCGAAGATAATCAGGTGCTAATATTTTTATGAAGACGTTACACGTTTCTTTTATGATGCTATATGCTGTTGACTCTCCAATACGATAAGCCAATGCAATTGATAGTATCTGATCTCCCGTTGCAAGATATCTGTAACAATTAAAAACACAGTTCAATTATTTAAAGGTAAAATTTTATAGTACGGCCTATATGCGGATATTAAATGAGCTTCAGTTTGAAAAAATATCGTACCTAAGTGTTATAGCGAGACGTTCCTCCGGAACCAAAGCTCGGTGACTTCTTTTAATTAAGGATGGTCTCATTATTTCTAATAATTTATTGAAAATTGGAACTGTCATCCTTGTATATCGGAAGAACATTTGTGGATCATCTTTCATTTCTTGAAGTAGATGACAAAAATCGCCTTGATTAGGGCGCATACAATTAATTGGTCGGACCCACCATTGACGATTCAACCACCTTTGTGATTTCTTCCTTCGTAATATAACCAAACCCATGGTCGCAACCAATAGTCCTGCAAATATTGCATCCTCTGTTCTCATCCTCTTGCAGTTCTTTACTTCCACAGATAACCTGGAAAATAGATTTGTTTGAATTAGATTTGTTAGAATTACACTTTCTCCCTATTTTTCTTCAAATGATACCATAGCTTAGATTTGGCCCTAAGGCTTACAATTTTTCTTTATCTTATTGTCACTGAGCCATTTTCTTTATAGACCAATATTTAATTAAGAAAATATGAATACACCTTTGTGAAACATAACCTGTATGTATCATGCATTTTACGTTATGCGACACTGATTTTTTGTTGTCAAAGTATATATAAATGGTGCTTATATTATAAATATTAAATATATTAATATATAATAATATTAATACATATGTTAATATATATTATAAAATTAAGTATATTCATATAATTAAATGGACTACATATTAGTGTAAAATTTAGAATTTAATATAGGTTTGTTATTAACTTAAAAAAGATACTTACTGTTTGATCGAATATGTACGTACAGCTATAACATAACACTAAACTGACACTTCTAGATTAAAATCTTCATAAATGGGAGGAAACTTTTCCGCGTTTGCTATTGGTTGGACTTT
>NW_027270556.1:0-5123 GCF_030848805.1 Temnothorax longispinosus | reverse complement strand
GTGAACGAATTGAATACGCACTTGGAGCATAATCCGTCTATCGGGCGTGTTACGTCCTGTTGACTCCACGATTTCCTTCTTTCGTGGAATCACTCATCTCATCACACAAAACAGACGGAAACCATAAAATAGCGGCTATCAATTGACGAGGCGGATGCACTCCAACTGTCATCGCTCATTAAATGGTAAATGACGAAATCTTCCAGAAGACTCAAACCTAATAAAATAGGCAAATTATAGACTTGTTTGTCACATTCCATCTAATTCCACGAAATGAAGCACGAAATTTCAATTATGTCGAAATTTCGTGGCAAAGGGCGCAATAAATTAAAAACGCCATAAGGATCTGGGTGACCTCTAGGAAGGAAGGGCTGATCTCACGCTTTTCCTTGAAACGCAGATTTGACCTAAGACCCACGCCTCGCGGCGATTGATAAAATTAAGACTCTGGAAGGGACTGTCAAAGGGCAAGATAATAACGTACTCGCCAATGAATAGCCGCTAATTAAAAATTGCTCATAGGCAATGACGATTTTTGGGGAAACTCGCCACGGGATAGGCGGAAAATTGAAACATACGTCACGATCAGAAGAGAACTCCACCCAATTAAATCGGATTAAAACATAATCCCGCCTCCTTAATTTTGTATAAAAATCGCGACTTTGCGCACTTGGAGTCACTTCTGATCCAGTCCGAGACGTCTTAAAATTATATTTACCAGCCGTACTTGTCAACTATCATCCAGCCGTATTCCTCAAGTGAGACTAGATTTCTGTCGCGTCGCGAGTCGATTCTGTGCGCGTCAAGACACATCACAGAACCGAGCCAAACCTACCTCCGGAAGAATCCGGCGCAGTCACCTCAGAGACTCCCCGATCACAGCCGTCAACAGTAAGTCCGAGATACCCGCTCGGTTATCTACATACACCCCTACAGTATACATATATATATATATATATATGTGTGAATACCATACACGAGAACACGTATATATATTTATATATATATAAGTATAAAATCGTCTTTAAAACTCCCTTTTTTTTCGAATTCAAAATCATAAAATAATTTTAGTGAAGTCGAAAATTCACCGCCGCAAGTCCTTGGGAATAACTATCTGCAATCGGCTAATTCGGAACAGGCGCGCCCGCATAGTGGAGCGACAGCTCCTAGCCTCATTTCTAAGACGCGAACAGTCTCCGCATATCGAACTCGCTATCCCCGATTCTCCCTCTTCCCGATCTCCCTCATCTGCCTGTTGTTCCCTTGCGTATCGGGTGTTCCCCGATACCCCAGAATCTTCCCGCCTTCTTGAACCTTCCTACTCTCCAGTTCCTTCCGAGGAACTTGCGGAGTTCCGGGAGAGATCACCCTGCAACTTCTCCCCTGTTTCTTTCGACGGAATTCCTTCCCCCTTTAGTTCCACCACCCTCTATCGTGACCTCGGATCGACCCTCTCCCTTCTTCTCCGACTCGAGTATCGAAGTACTCGAGGAATCCTCCCCGCGTTCCCCATCCCCTACTATAGAAATAGTATATGAATGTATAAATTTATAACTAATCGCTAATCAACCATTGTATCGTAATCATAGTCCTTTACGTAATCATGAATTTATAACTGACTATTTCTCTAGAATAAATTTAAATATTTTATTCCGATAACTATGTTACCAAATTAATGTTTGAACCCTCGTTTTTATATATTCACGCATACATAGTCAACACTTATTCTTCACAATCTACTCACCAAATGTATCGTTGACGAGCAGAATATCGATCTTTATAAAAAATCCTCCCCGATCTTCCGAATTTGTACCAGGACGAATGTCAATCCACACACACACACACACACACACCACACTTCCACGTATTATTATATACAATAATGATTCTTTAATTTGTAATAATATTTGTCTATTCCTTTTACAATAAATGTTTCAATTATTTGGTTAAAATAAACTCAATGTTTATTCATTTATAAATAAGACCTCACCCCTCACTACCTCTCTAAATCGCACAAGGTCCGATCCCCGTTACGTCTTCCTTTACCCCCTCCCTCGGATAGCCTTTCCTTCGCTATCCGTCGAACCAATGTACCTATTAAATTCCGGGGTCCTGACGTAACAGGCGTGATGATTTTAACATTAACATCAACGGGCAGCTGGAACTTTTTGTTCCGAGTACTTCAGTACAGCCTCTCGGGTCGAACCAGGATGCAAAGGAGAGACTTATTTAAGAAAGTCACCGAAGCTGCGGCGAAAGGACGGCAGATATTCACAGTGCAGCTGTGTAAACCAGAAGGAATCAGCTTGGGATTCGGCGTAATCTTCGGAGCAAGGATAAGAACGAGTTTGTCATATTCGTACAAGAGATACAACCAAACGGCATCGCCGGCTACGACGGTCGACTGTTAGAGGAAGATCAAATATTGGCAATCGATGGGCAACCCTTAGACTCCAACATCTCCGATGAGCAAGCGATCTCGAATCTTCAGAAGGCTCGTGGTCTGGTTAAGTTGCATAAAACGCTATAATAGTTATAAATGTTTCCTGTTTTGTGACATTTTTCTTAATTATTCATAATATTAGCTTATATTCATAAGCTAAGTGTAAATCAACTGTATTAAACAAGAGCAACTCATTAACGGTAGTTGTATTAAAGTGTAACTGTATTAGATTCTATTGGACTAATTATAATAAATGTGGTGTATTTACGGCTCATACGTTGCTAGCTTAGCCTTGTAGTTTGTAGTTATGTGATTCGGGGATGATTTCTCCCTCTTACCGCGTTATCGCCGATACATGTGTGTGTGTGTGTGTGTGTGTGTGTGTGTGTGTGTACACATATTAATATTTTTAAATTATTTTATTTTATTATTATAAAATACTAGCTTGATACCCGTGCTTCGCTACGGTATGTAACTATATTTATTGTAATTTATTGTAATTTTCTTTGTTTAATTTTGTTATTAATATTCTAATAAAGTTTTATGTTCTGTTTAAATAAGTGCAGATGCTTAATTTCTGTACCAATTATTTCCAGCTGCTTAATGTGCTTTAAAAAATTCCGGGAACTTTCTTATCACCCACACAGTATATATACTTAAGGTTAATAACGCGCGTATTGATTCGATGGACCGAAAATATCAGATTCCATTTCAATGGTATACGTGCGTAACAGATGGATGAATTGTAAACATTTATTCCATATTGATCGGTGAGACCTCGACAAACACTATACTCTCGACCTGGTGCAAGCGTTTACGTGGTTGACATCTGTACGTCAGGTTACGTAGTAGTAGATAGGAATACCTAGCAAATACCCCAGCGGTAAAACTTCAAAAATATTTCTTAAAAATTTTTCCAGGGACGTTTTCCGTTGTCGCACCTCCCTCAGGGTACTCTCTGGCGTTCTCCGCTGCCGTCGTACATCTCTCTTGCGCTTTCCGATGTTTTCCGTACTGAGTTATCACTGGCAATTGGCTACCTAGCTATGTAGAATAGTATCTACAGTGTTAAATTTAGCATTTCTGAAGTGCTTTATTTTGAAGTATTTTCATTTTTATTCATTTTTAGTAAAAAAAAGTTATAAAACTTAGCTATAATACAAGTAATTAAATAATTGGAACAAAATCGTCACTAACCGCATTATTGCACTATCAAAAATTACCCTTTTAAAACAAATTTTGATCACTTTTCCACTGATTTAGACGGATAAAAAGCTGCTATCATCGTATTCAGCGAGCCAACACAATAAAAAATCGTGTGTCCATATCGGTCCATATATGTTAAAATTTTTTTGTGTTATTAAGATTTTTATTATTTCAATGTAAAATTAACATACAACAGCTATGTTATTATTTTCTTAACATTTTCATGTGTTACATATTTATGTCAACGTGATAACTTCACACTTTATGTATGTCATTTAGAAATTAAATATTATTTTGAGTTCTTTTAACACAATTATTTTAAAAAATCAACACGTTTTAAAGTTCTTTTAACATAAACAAAAGTTAAAGTAAATTTTCAAATAATCATAAACTTTGACATACAAAATAATTAAATTTATTAAAATCATTTTTATTACACATAATTCAAGTTAAAATAATTAATATCATGTGTTAATATATAACTTGAAAAATAAGCGTTTATTTTGATTATTGAAATGTTAACACATGAATAAGTTATTTTAACTTAAAACTTATAGTGGACTTTCTGCGACATGTGAAAAATGTTACAATTAACATTTTATTTTTTACTGTGAAAAAACACAAGATTACATCATATATAACTTACGTTACACTTTTTAGGCAAAAATCTATATTACTCATCGTCCTTTGCATAGGACGAATGTCGGGAACGAATCTAGAGATCCCAATCAAATTATAGGTATGAGCCAATTGACTGAGTTGGAGACACTAACTGATGTGACACAAGATGGAACCATGTTAAAAATAACATATAATTATCAGTTATATGAAGTGACGGACAGTAGTGAAACTCACTCTAAACTACAGGCAGGTTAATGGAATTTACTTACACAATATATTGAACATAGAAATTATAGGTTTCTCGTAGTAGTACAAGTGCAAGCAAGTGATATATGAATTGTCATGAAATGAACCATTTTATTGCAGATGTAAACTTCTTCGCTGAAATTTTCCAAAAAATTACTGAAAAGAACGCTGTACAAGATAACGTGGGTGAATCTGACTGTAGCCAAATCAACCCGGATCACACAATGGAAGCACAAGAGGACCTCAACGAAATACCTAACAATGATGAAAACGGTACATTATGAATTTTCTAAATTAATGTGTTAGAGATTAAGTTAAGTTTAAAAAAAAACAATACGCACATTTGTTTCATACGATAATCAATTTTTTATATATTCTTTATTTTAGATTCTAAATTTCAATGGGATCATAAATCCATTTTATTCCTCCTATCCAAATATTCCGAACGGCTGGCGAAATTTAGAAGTCCAACAATAAAAAAAATTACGTTTTGGAGATAAATAAAACAAGAATTTGATGACATAGGGATTTCGCAGGTTACTGCACAAATGATTGACCATAAATTTCGCAATTTGAAAACCAGATATAAACATATAAAAAAGATAAT
>NW_027270555.1:0-5130 GCF_030848805.1 Temnothorax longispinosus | reverse complement strand
TATATATATATATATATATATATATATACATACATATATGGGACAATCCACATCACTTTTACCCCCCCCCTCTGTCCAAAATTGGTATGGACGGATTTTAATGACTAAGGGCGGAAAATGTTTGTCTTGAAAAGAGTTTTCGAAAGGCGTGTGGCATATATGCGCAATTCAACATGGCGTCATGTTGAATCTGAAATTTTGAATTTATCCCTTTAAGCAGCCATAACTATGACACCATGTTGAATATATATATATATATATATGTGTGTGTATACATAGACATATATATTATACATAGTATCGAGAACCAACTCAAGTTCCTTGTAGAACCTAGAGAACTAGCAGCGACCGGTAGAGACTGCCGTGTGCTCGTTAGAACTCTCCGCTCCGCTCCGCGCGTAGCCTAGTAGCTTTTGTTGCAAATATCTCAAATAATATGAGATATTTCAAAAAATTCATAAGCACATTTTTTGTAGATATTTGTCTGTTCTACAACTTTGATCTCTACAAAAATTTCAAAATTCATCGTATTTGTGGAGAAAAACGATTTTGTTTATAAATTGTTAATAAAAAACATACTTAGGGATAGCGGAAAATCGCGGAATTTGAATATGTTGTTCAGTATATTTTTCTGAACACAATGACGTAATAAAACCTTGTGTTGCAATTTTTTCTAGGTACTCCCCCTTTTTTCCGTATTTTGACTGGACTAATAGTGTTGGTAGTAGATTGCGAACCCTGCGGGGATGTGCAATAAATGACGAATTTTACAGGATAAAAGAAGAATTGCATGTTATTTTGCCGATCGACCGAAGGCAAGGGACGAGCAGGTCTGACTCATCAGACAAGCTCAGCGAGATCAGACTCGGAATCAATACGGATAACGGGTCTACCATCGGAATACCTAACATATATCTGGCCATTCCTTACCCAGACATACTTGTACGACCTCTCCTTAGCAATGCTCTTAGCCCGTTGTAATATGTCATAAGTGCTCTTAGATAACAACTCATTTACATAGATGTTACAATCCGAGTTACCACCGCATACGTCTTTTCTTTTGAGTACACCCTTTGCCCGCTTCTTCGAAATAACCGTATCGCGCACGGCGCTCGAGGCCAAGGTAACAATAACCGAGCTCGAAGATGCAGCAACTGCAGAAGTCGCTGACTGTGCCCTCTTAACAGCTCTAACGCCGAGAATATGGCATGATAAATCCGGGACTTCTAATGCCTCTAACTTCTAACACATTCTTGGCGAGCTCGGATGGAGCAACGGATAATGCCGATGGTAGACCAGATCAACTCATTTCCACCATGAAAAGACTGAACAGATTTCGAGTCATGAATCTCACGGATAAGCTTAGCATATTATCTTGCTCCAATTTAGCATTCTGAGCCTAGGCTCTAACGCCGCGATTCTCTCGCCGTAATTTGTAATAATTTTCAGGAGCTCGGGTATTTAATCAAGTTTCCGCGCAAAATCCGCGTTTACTGACTCTTGTTGGTCGATAAATTCTCTTATCAGACTTGTCAAACCTAACAGTAAACTTCCTGTCAGATTCATCAAGCCTGGCCGCAAATTTCTTGTCAGATTCGTCGAGTTTGGACAGAATCAACTGAAGCAATCCACCAGTAAATTGCGATTGTGCACCAGACGGGGGGGCAACAGCCCCCGCGGCCCCCGCGCCCGGAGAAGCAGAGCTGCGATGATCGGCAGATCGAGATATCTGAGGATCCCTAAGCGTAAAGCAGCATGACTGACAAACAAGCTCTGCAGCAGTCACTAGCAGATTTACTGATAAAGGTATGCCTTGACGCAACCCGGGTGAAAAACGCGTTTGCACTTCACGCAGACTCAGATTGACCAGCTATTGATTTAGTACACCTGGCACACGTGCGTAGCATGAGTTATCAGTTGCGTTAAAGATCGAAAAGTGAAAGACACTACTTGGCACGTCACTCAATGCCGAACAAATAGATCACGAGAGATGACACAGAGATCGAAAGCAGCCAATCAGAGATCAAAATAAAAGTCAGTTCACATCGATCCGCGAGCACCGTGTTGCGTATAGATCGCACGGAATGTCTTATATATCAATACTTTTACATAACTACTTACAACATTCCTTATTCGTCCTAAGAACCCTATTTTTTTTCTTACTTTTTGCTTCCTCATAGAGGAAGCTTTGTTTCGTAAAAAAAATTTTCACAACACCTCCACGGAAAGTTCGACTTTCCATGCCTGTAGAGAGGGGCGAAAGTGACCAATTTCACGCCAGGACGGCATTAGCGGGACGAAAGTAACCACTTTCCTCCCTAGGGCGGAAAGTGATCACTTTTCGCCCTTTCCCCTGTTGTAATACATTCTCCCCCTCCTTTCTTTATATCTAACTCTTTTATTACTTTATCTAATTGTTCTTCAGTTATTTCTTTGAATTCCTTTATTTTACTGCTACATTCCCTTTCATATTCAATTTGTGTATTTTCTACTCTATCTATTTCCCAAAATTCTTTGCTTTGTCAGTGAAAAATTAACACAGGTTGTATTTTTGACCAAACTGACATTTATTCTTACGTTAACTCGACGTTTCGACACTGGTTTTGTGTCCTTATCAAGAGATTTCTAAAAGTATGCAAAACGAAGTTGTTACAAGCATGTTGTTACAGGAACGAATGTCGCACGAGAAACAATCAAGGAAATATCTACCTATATTGTTCGCAAATTGCATTAGCCACCCACAAAGTTCTTGCCGTTTTACTAACATTGTCAAATCTTAAAAAAGTCGCAGTCCAGAGCGAGCCGCAGTCATGATGTGAACGGAACCGACCGGTGACACGTCGTTCCGGATTGAAAGACAGCGACTGACTAATCGCCGATATATAAATAAACGACTGTATAGGTCAAACAAATAAAAATAACGCTTAGAGAGTAATTATTACGTGGCTCTTATGATTCTATCGTATAGCGGATTGAGATTCTCAGTGTCTTTTTTTAAATTGATCGTGTTCTTTTGTTCTTTTTTTATGTAAAACATCTCTGCAATCTCCCTCTTCCTTACATTTCTCTCTCTATGCATGATTTCCGTATCGGACCATTTGGAATTATGCCCGTGTGTAAGTCGGTGCTTGCTAACAACGGAGTGTTTATTCACATCTTCTTTGATGTCACCTAAATGTTCCTTCACACGAGTTTCCAAATGTCTTAGGGTTTGTCTAATATAAGAAACGTTACAGTCATTACATTCGATTTTGTAGACCACTTCTGTTTCTTTCATATTTTCGAGCTTATCTTTGCCCCGTTTTATAATTGAATCCAGCTTTTTGGGGATCGTGTAAAGGACATCCAGGCCACATCGGTTTACCGTCCGGCGAATATTCTCACTAAGACCCTTAATGTAAGGAAGCGCAATGTATTTCCGAGCGTCGAAAGTATTGCTTACATTATTACAGTCGGTGATGTTATTGCGATGTTTTAATTCTTTTAATCTGTTGTTAATTTGCTTATCAATCAGCTCTTCTGGGAAGCAATTATTCCTAAGGATGTCTCTCACAATTTTAATATTAGAACTGTGAAATTGTTTATCCGAAAGTAAAATTGCATGGTCAACAAGGCTTGTGATTGTATTATATTTGTATTTCAATGGATGGTTGGAAAAGTAATTTACATATCGGCCCGAGAACGTGGGTTTCCTGTGCCAATTAGTCAAAAGCCTGTTGCCATTTTTGATGATGAGAGTATCTAGAAAGGGGATGGCCCCATTTACCTCCAATTCGTGAGTAAATTTTAAACGGGGGTGATAGTTATTAAACGCGTCAAGAACATCCCCAATTTTATCCTTAGGAATTACGGCAATAACATCATCGACATAACGGGGAAAAAACGACAGAGAAAAATTAAGCATAGCAAGACAGTGAGTCTCTAAATCCTCCATCACAATATCCGCTAATATTGGTGAAAGCGGAGATCCCATCGGACTGCCAAAGATCTGTTCATATGTGTCACCATTAAAACTGAAACTCGTAGATCCCAGTACCAGCTCAATAGCATGCAAAAATTGCGGCAAATTAAGCTTCGTGTTATCAGAGATATCCTGCCAACGTTTTTCTATTCCTCTGAGAACTAACTCCTTCGGGATGTTGGTGAAAAGAGCCGTTACACCGAGGGAAACGAGTACCTCATCAGTATTAATCTCAATGTCATTGATTTCTCTTACAAAGGACCAACTGTCCTTGATGTGAGACTTAGGTGGGCGAATAGAGTGATGCAAGATACTGTGGAGAAAGGACGCTACGTTATATAAGGGACTTCCCAAAGCCGAAACAATAATCCGTAGCGGAAAACCATTTTTATGGATCTTTGGCAGCCCGTAACAACGTGGGAGATTACCGTTGGTGCAATTTAAACGCTTGTAGTCCGTGTCCTCGATAATGCCACTGTCTCGCCACGATCTGACAAGTTCATTTAATTTCAAGGAGATTTGTCTGATAGGATCTTTCTTTAATTTTTTGTACGTGGACTCGTCTTTAAGTAAATCAGTCATTTTTGTCAAGTATTCATCCCTGTCCATAATAACAGTGACCTGACCCTAGTCAGCCTTCGTGACGAAGACATCGTGGTTTTCTCGTAAAAATTTTTTGCATTCCGCGTATCTATTTAATATGCAGCGATCGACCAAATCTACGTGGTTTTTATCCACTAAATATCTATGTAAAGAATCCGTTAACGACTCCGTACACCATTTACCGCATTCTCCGGAAACCTGTGAGCATTAACTTCGAAATTCTTTATTGTTTCTAAAACGGAATTTTTGCGGTCCTTCTTATCGAATTGGTTAATCGGTAACGCAAATTTATCTCCCAAACACAGAAAATCTGACACCGAGTTCGGTATCCGCTTATTACTGCATAGAGCGAGAAATGCATAGAGAGAGAAATGTAAGGAAGAGGGAGATTGCAGAGATGTTTTACATAAAAAAGGAACAAAAGAACACGATCAATTTAAAAAAAGACACTGAGAATCTCAATCCGCTATACGATAGAATCATAAGAGCCACGTATAATAATTACTTTCTAAGCGTTATTTTTATTTGTTTGACCTATACAGTCGTTTATTTATATATCGGCGATT
>NW_027270554.1:0-5140 GCF_030848805.1 Temnothorax longispinosus | reverse complement strand
CGGCAGTAGTAAGTGGATAGGTATGGGGCGTCAAAACAAACCCCCTCCACCGACCCCTCCGGCGCCAGGGGCGTGGCCAGACTGTCTGCCCACGTGACCTCGGAGCTCTCTGATTGGCTGCCGTGTGGGGGGTGGGGGTGAAATGGAGCGATTTGATTGGATACCCCATACCTAGCCAGCGTTCTGATTGGATACCCCATACCTAGCCAGCGTTCTGATTGGATACCCCATACCTACCCAGCGTCTGATTGGCCTCCCTCCCTCCCCTGAGGCGTCTAGTGTCTAGTGATTTTTTTGGGACTGCACGTGGTGGAAAACTACGAGACAAAAATGACGGATTCAAATGGAGCGTTTTGATTGGATACCCCATACCTACCCAGCGTCTGATTGGCCCTCCCACCCCTGAGGCGTCTAGTGCCTAGTGTCTTTTTTGGGACTGCACGTGGTGGACGACTACGAAACAAAAATGTCGGATTCAAAATAGTAACTAAATGGCGCGTTTTGATTGGATACCCCATACCTACCCAGCGTCTGATTTGCTCTCCCGCCTAAAGTGTCCAGCGTCTTTTTGGGCCTGCACGTGGCGGACGACGCTGAAGTCACGCGGTAAAATAGCGGAAGAGCCGACCAGCGCCATTTTGGTGGGAACACGTGGTAGACGACGCTAAGCTCGAAAAAGGATATGATGCTAAGATGCCGAAAACGGAAAGTGGAATTTTAAAGAGCGTTTTACCTCGAGGGGAGGGGAAAACAGGAACGGACAGGTTCGCTTTATGACATGGTGCAACTATTTTAACGTAAGAGAAAAAGGAATGAATAAATATACGGAGGGGTTGAAGATACAAACAATGTTTATTACATAAAATAATACATTGATACGGGTGAATAAGTATTTTTTTTTTAATTATTCTTAAAAGTACACGCCTGAACATGACAGCATTCAACGTGAGGTTTTACGCATGCGCTTTTATTATGAAGAAAAATTTTACGAAATAATTTTACAATCAAACGATCATTGCGCTCGCAATTGTCGCTAAACAGATTAAGAAACTGACAAAGATTATAGCCGCTACACATGTAATATAAAAATACACAACAGTATTGTCCGCAAGTTTGAGAGAGCGTTCCTTGTAGCGTCACGGTGTTCCATCGATGCGTAGTGGAATTTCGACGAAGGCGTAAGAGGAATCTGGAGTCCAAAGGTGGTAGTCCGTAGCTATCGAAATACGTTCCTGCTCCTTGCTCGTCGATGTAAAAAGCGACCCAATGTTGACCGGGCCGATCGTGATCGTCCGTGTTAGCGACGATGGCTGTCGATCTCGTCCACACCCTCGGCAGTCTGTCGGCAGGATATACACCCGCATATCTGACACTGAGATGATGCAACGCATGTAAGATTTCTAGCGAGTTCATTTTTTACGCAGCGAGACGGTGATCGCACGAGAGGAATTATTTGTATAATTTCGGGGTTTACCTCTTTTGGTGTTGTCGCACTAGTGTTCTTGGATGGAGACGGATGTATCGGTTCGTTATTGAAGATGTATTCTTTTCTTACGCCCGCTACTGAATAATAGACTTTTGTTACTTCTTCTTCCTCTTTCTCTTCTGTCTCGTTATTTTTTTGCCACTGTTTTATTTTTATAGCGATGTCACCGTCGGTTTTTTCACCCTCGTCGTCGTCGTCGTCGCTTGTGTCCAAATTTACGTGTGAGAGATTTATAGTATCGTATGTCGAGCCGATGCTGCTGCTGCTGCTGCTGCTGCTGATGCATTCGCTGTTGTCTCGCAAGACTAACCAGCGTTTCAATTTGAAAGCGTTACGTAACGCACAAACAATTTTGTCCGTAGTCAAAACACGAAATCCGTGATGTGAGCAGCGTTGACTGTACTCTCGGGCCTCCGGTAAACTTTTGAACGGTGGAGAAATTTCTTCCAGATTATATATGTTTCTGGAAAGTAGATGACTCAAGTAACGAGCCTTTTCCACACCTCTGCAGTAGATGTAGCGCACTTGTCGCGTAATTTCTCGCAGATGTAACGTGAAACATTTGAGATTGGTTTCACCATCGAACCACTCGATTCCATGATAATTTCGCGAAAGCCAGTTATTCTCACGTTTTGACTTTTCGGGTAGATCGTCAAATGGATAGGGAGGCGTCATAATCCAGTGTCCGGCGATCGCTGCGTTATTCGCGACAACTGCAACTTCTTTCGGAATAAACTTTCCGTTGACATCACGGAAACCTTGTATGTCGATGACCAGATCCATAATTCAAAATGTACTCTCTATTTTTTCAAGCGAAGCGTCGACGTCCGTGTCTCGAGTGAAACTGAATCTCTCTCTCTTTTTGCAGGACTTTACGCAGGAAAATGTGATGGGTAAAATAAGTAGTGGTGGTGGTGGGGTAAAAATAAAGCATGTACCGTAAAGCTGAGAAATATTATTTGTCGACATTTGTCATTTAACCGGCAAAGTCGACGATGATTTGACGAGTGGAATCGATTTCTAGAACATTATCGAACTCGGCGTAAACGATACAATTAACGGTTGTGGTAAGTGCTTTTTCAAATCGCACTTCCAGTCGTAAACTGCCATGTTTCACAAGATTCCAATGGCCGGCAAAATTGGCTGATAAGTCTGGTGTAAGATTAAAGGCGAAAAGTGTGAATCCTTTGGCGTAATCTTCTCTACTTATAGAATTACCCTCGTTCAAAAAGTATATACCGGTTCCCAAAAAAAGAGTGTGATAAGCTTCGACGTAGAGTGGCTCGTCTTTCGAGAAGCTCGGCTGTAGCGGTCTACTGGGAATTTGTATACCGTCGGCGTACAGCGAAAAGACTCGTCTTAAATAACAGCGAGGGGCAATTAATTGCCAAATACAATCGAGTGTTAGCAACAATACGCGAGTTGAAATTCGGATACATTGTTAATTAACGGAAGTGCAATTATCAAGTATATAACAACCACGGGCATTGGGTCACGCGGATACGGAATATTGTGCGGGCATTATTAATTATTGTACTTAACCACCGAATACTCGTTCGTTAATTCAGCGCACGAACATTGTATGATAGAGTGATGGTCACGGCCGAGTGCGTGATCATAGTTTAACAATCACGAAGCTCAAAGTCCTCCGATCGGAATAATTATCTGGAATAAAAGCATCGTATCGACTAAACGAATAAGCCGAGATACGCAATTTGAATAATTGTGCAACTTTATTAAAATAAAGCGACATTCACACCGAGGCGAGAAACTCGCGTTGTGAAACACCTTTATGATATTGTGAAACGGCCTGTAATGTTGAAATGATGATCTGAAATTAAAGATTAATTAATTCTGAAACAAATTTTCCTGATTAATTATAAAAATTTATCGATACTTACCTTCTACTTACCTTGTCCTTCGGCGATGATCCAACGTTGCCCAGCGGCAATCCGGTATGCGATGTAAAGCGAGGATCCGGGGAAGCAGAGCAGCAACAGAGCAGCGATCCATCCGAGGCGGGAACCTGAAAGAAAAGAAGCGAATTAGTACGTAATTAAAATATAATTATCGGGACTTACCCTTATCTGGTATGCGAGGTAAAGCGAGGATCCAGAGACGGGTAACGGCAACGGCGATCCATTCCGGGCGTCGATCTGCAACAAACATAAAATAATTATCACATAATTATTTTATAAATACTTACCTCTATCTGGTATGCGATGTAAAGCGAGGATCCAGGGATGAGAAGCAGCAACGGTGATCGAACAGGGACATCAATCTGAAATAAAATTCAAATAATTAGGATATAATTAATTTATCCTTACTTACCTCTATCTGGTATGCGATGTAAAGCGAGGATCCAGGGACGAGAAGCAGCAACGGTGATCCATCAGGGACATCCTTCTGAAACAAATAAATCCTATTAGCGTCTTGCGAATAATCGGGGCGTTGATGCGAACCCTTACCTTCTCGGTAGTCTAAGGTAAAACCGAGTGGCGACCGTTCGATAGGAATATTATCCGCCGGAATCGGGCTCAACACGTGCCGTCCGGTCACAACCTAACCAATTAAGGCAAGATCTGGTGTAGACCCGACCAGTTAAGGCAAGATCCGGTGTGGACCCGACCAATTAAGGCAAGATCCGGTGTGGACCCGACCAATTAAGGCAAGATCCGGTGTAGACCCGACCAGTTAAGGCAAGATCCGGTGTGGACCCGACCGGTTAAGGTAAGATCCGTTGTGGACCCGACCAAAAGGCAAGATCCGGTGTAGACCCGACCGGTTAAGGTAAGATCCGTTGTGGACTCGACCAATTAAGGCAAGATCCGGTGTGGACCCGACCATTAAGGCAAGATCCGGTGTGGACCTTGCGACCGCGCGCTTCGGAGGCGAGTTCGGAAACGATCCGACGAGCAGGCTCGATGGAAAAGATACCGACTGAGGGGACGAAGGCGACGATCGGTAACGCGAGACGTCCAAACCAGAGTAACCTACAGAAGCAATGGGCCAGAGGACCATCCCGCGTACCTGGCGCACGAGGGCGCGAGGCCAGATTTGCCGAGAAAAGACTAAGTTCTGGGGAAAAACCATCTTCTCCAGGAACAGATAGGTCGAGACATCTCCCGAAGACCTGGTACACGGCTCCAGGGGGTTCGCGCCATGACCCGGTAAAAATCCCCGGGAAACGTAACTTCCCCAGGGAAAGAGAGATCCAACGGACTCGCCAGGACCAGAGGAGCCTCTCCAGAGGGTCGGCGCCATTGTCCGGCAAAATCCCGGCGAAACGCACTTTCGCCAGGAACTTGTCTATCCGACGCTCCCACCAGGACCTGGGACACCCTCCCAGGGGGTCGGCGTCAAAATCAGACGACTTCCCCGGGAAAAGCATCTCCTCCGGGAACAAACGACGTAATCCGTTGCGAGAGGTCCTGGGACACCCGCCTAGGGGGTCGACGTCGAGCTCCGACGAAGATCCCCAGGATACGCATCATCTACGGGAACAGTGGCCCGGAACAGCGGTACCAGCTCCCGAGAAACCGAGCCAGAGGGTCGGCGTCAACGGCCGACGACATCGACGTCACCCAGACGTCGTCTACGGGAAGAACACCCAAATTCACCATCAGGGACATCTCCGAGGAGGTGCGCATGGGC
>NW_027270553.1:0-5181 GCF_030848805.1 Temnothorax longispinosus | reverse complement strand
ACGCGTCGCGTCATCATGAGGTCGATTCTGATTTTGAGACGAGGTGAAAATTACAAAAGTCAACAGATTTACTAGATTTCGACAAATAAAATTGTAGATTCTCTAGTTAATTTCCTCACTTTTGTAATTTTGACCTCATCCCAAGAGACAGAATCGACCCCCATGAGTTAACCAATCAAAACATCCCATTTTGATCCCGTCACAAGTAATGTAATAAAATAGGATGTTTTGATTGGTTAACGACAGACGACGCGACGCGCGACGCGTATAGTGGGAACGCATCCTAAAGGCCATCGCACACAAAATGCATAGCTTAGCATAAGCATAGCATAAAACCGCTAAACCAATGAGCATCCAGCATAAAGTCGCCATATTGATTTACATAAGATGCTCATTGGTCCAGCGGTCTTAAGGTGAAAGCACATAAAATTGCAGGAGCCATGAGCAGAATGCAGAAGCCATATGCGCATGCGCTGTGGTATCTGTCTGTAGAGCTCTACAAATACCATAGTGCATGCGCATATGGCTTCTGCATTCTGCTCAAGGCTTCTGCAATTTTATGTGCTTCCACCTTTAAGGCCATCGCACACAAAATTGCATAAGCTGCATAAGCATAGCATAAGACCGCTGGACCAATGAGCATCCAGCATAGAGTCGCCATATTGATTTACATAAGATGCTCATTGGTCTAGCGGTCTTATGCTATGCTTATGCAGCCTATATAATTTTGTGTGCGATGGCCTTTATGCTACGCTTATGCTAAGCTATGCATTTTGTGTGCGATGGCCTTAAAGCGTCGTCTACAATAGTTGTAAAAGCATATAATTCTAATCGACTTGACATTGCGACCGAGCACTTCACTACAGCCGCGTCGCCTGATTAAACACTCACCCCGGGTAATACTGCGCAGGTTGCCGGATGCGGAGCCACGCGCGGCACAGCAGGAACAAGCGGTGGAAGGAGCGCAGCCGCCTCATGCAGACCCGGCAGCGACGTCCGTGCCAAGGGAGACTGAACTTCCATGTATGCCGCCCACGCCGCTGATGTCGGCACTACAGTTGCCTACAATGACTCCCGCGCTTCCTCCGATTACAGACTCGATCGCGGGATTCATGAATTACAAGTTCCCGATCGGTCCGGTAGAACAGCCTTCCGACGACTTCGAGTCGCCGTCGGGAGAGAGTGACAGCGAGGATGATTAGGCTGAGAAGCCGGTGTAGGGAGAGACGGCTCGTCAGTTGTCACATGTACATATATACAAATACACGTTTTGTTTTCATTTTGATTAATATTAATTTAGTTTAGACAACTGACGTTACAGAATAGTCAGTTACTTTATTTTCAGTATCTGTTCAATTATGCCATGAGAAACATTATTTTAGGGTTACACTTACTGCGTTGTTAAATAATATAGAGTTAAGTTGTATTGACAGCCTAGACGGCTTGATAGATTTAGTTTGCGTATCAATAAAACACACGATCGGCGAGGCGGCAGAGACCGCACATAGATTTTAGTTTCGAGTTATATTCGTCCGATAGTTACAAAACCACGTTCAGTTCATAGTTTAACTTACCGCCGATCGAAAAGGTCTGATGTAATTTACCGATTGTTGGTAAAGATTAGACGATAACAACGGTATAAAGAGAAACGCGTTTAAG
The DNA here is from genome assembly GCF_030848805.1 of Temnothorax longispinosus. Lineage (NCBI taxonomy): Eukaryota > Metazoa > Arthropoda > Insecta > Hymenoptera > Formicidae > Temnothorax > Temnothorax longispinosus. The sequence continues at coordinate 3,522 of NW_027270553.1, read as the reverse complement.
TGGAACGCCGATAAACAGTAAGAGCGATAATCCGTATCGGGGGCACGGAGGATCATCCCTCGGACCCGGTACACGCGTCCATGAGGTGGACGCCAAGGAAACGCCAAGTCCGTGGACAAAAACATCTTCTCCAGGGACAAACAGGCCCAATCGACATCCAAGGACCTGGGACACAGCTCCAGGGGGTGCTCGCCATGATCCGGTGAAAATCCCCGGAAAACAGAATTTCTCCAGGAATTTATTGGTCCGACGGTCGTACTAGGACCTGGGACACCCTCCCAGGGGGTCGGCGCCATTGTCCGACAAAATCCCGGCGAAACACCTCTTCGCCAGGAACAGAGTGATCCGACGGTCGTACCAGGACCTGGGACACCCTCCCAGGGGGTCGGCGCCATTGTCCGACAGGATCCGGGCGAAACACAATTTCGCCAGGAACTTGCGTATCCGAAGGCCATACCAGGACCTGGGACACCCACCTAGGGGGTCGGCGTCGAGCTCCGACAAAGATCCCCAGGATACGCATCATCCACGGGAAGAGTGGCCCGGAACAGCGATACCAGCACCTGGGAAACCCAGCCAGAGGGTCGGCGTCAACGGCCGACGACACCGACGTCACCCGGACGTCATCTACAGGGACAACACCTAGATTCACCTTCAGGGGCATCTCCGAGGAGGTGCGCATAGGTCGACGTCGTCCGCGTCGAACAATTTTCGCGAGTGAATACCTGGTGCAGCGGTACCGAGGAAGGAAGGTTCTCGCACTGCGTTGCGCGTGGAAATTTCCACGGGAACCTTCTAGAACGGGCAAAAGTGAAAGATGCGCAAAAGGTCACGCGAGAGGGTGGTGAAAATCATCCTGTTTTCGAATGATATCGCCAGATGTGCCGGCCGCGAACAATAGACGATCGCGAAAGTTCCGAGGAGTGGGAACGATCCGGCATAAGTGGGGAGCCCAAGCGAGAGCGACCGCTCGAGGCAGTCTCTCGGGTATAGCCGTGGCGAATACACGTATCACACTCTGTACGATCGGCATACGCGTTATACTTTACAACCGAGAACTCCCGCGTACTATCGCGTAAAAATTACTCGTCTTAACTAACAGCGAGGGGCAATTAATTGCCAAATACAATCGAGTGTTAGCAACAATACGCGAGTTGAAATTCGGATACATTGTTAATTAACGGAAGTGCAATTATCGAGTATATAACAACCACGGGCATTGGGTCACGCGGATACGGAATATTGTGCGGACATTATTAATCATTGTATTTAACCACCGAATACTCGTTCGTTAATTCAGCGCACGAACATTGTATGATAGAGTGATGGTCACGGCCGAGTGCGTGATCATAGTTTAACAATCACGAGGCACAAAGTCCTCCGATCGGAATAATTATCTGGAATAAAAGCATCGTATCGACTAAACGAATAAGCCGAGATACGCAATTTGAATAATTGTGCAACTTTATTAAAATAAAGCGACATTCACACCGAGGCGAGAAACTCGCGTTGTGAGACACCTTTATGATATTGTGAAACGGCCTGTAATGTTGAAATGATGATCTGGAATTAAAGATTAATTAATTCTGAAACAAATTTTCCTGATTAATTATAAAAAATTATCGATACTTACCTTCTACTTACCTTGTCCTTCGGCGATGATCCAACGTTGGCCAGCGGCAATCCGGTATGCGATGTAAAGCGAGGATCCGGGGAAGCAGAGCAGCAACAGAGCAGCGATCCATCCGAGGCGGGAACCTGAAAGAAAAGAAGCGAATTAGTACATAATTGAAACATAATTATCGGGACTTATCCTTATCTGGTATGCGAGGTAAAGCGAGGATCCAGAGACGGATAACGGCAACGGCGCTCCATCCCGGACGTCGATCTGCAACGAAACATAAAATAATTATCACATAATTATTTTATAATTACTTACCTCTATCTGGTATGCGATGTAAAGCGAGGATCCAGGGATGAGAAGCAGCAACGGTGATCCAACAGGGACATCAGTCTGAAACAAAATTCAAATAATTAGGATATAATTAATTTATCCTTACTTACCTCTATCTGGTATGCGATGTAAAGCGAGGATCCAGGGATGAGAAGCAGCAACGGTGATCCATCAGGGACATCCTTCTGAAACAAATAATTCCTATTAGCGTCTTGCGAATAATCGGGGCGTTGATGCGAACTTACCTTCTCGGTAGTCTAAGGTAAAACCGAGTGGCGACCGTTTGATAGGAATATTATCCGCCGGAATCGGGCTCAACACGTACCGTCCGGTCACAACATAACCTTAATCGGTTGGGTATTATTATTTCTTTTGGTAGAGAGTTTCGGTACACTTAGACACCATCGCATTACTGCCGTGCTTCGAGCTTCGAGGATAATCACGAGAAAACTAGAGAATAAGGTATGTATGTCATAAACAATGTGACATGTCGATGTTTATACATAACATTTTTACAATGTTTCCTTCATTAATTATTAGCAAAGAAAAATTGTAAAGTAAAAGCAGTTCCACATAAATATTGTAATAAAAATGCTCATAATTCAGTGTTTTATTTGTTGTAATTTGTGTAATGTGCGATTTTTTAATATTGGCTCGAAAATAATTGGAAAACCAATGTCACTAACTTTTCAATTTTTGATGAATTTAAATGTAATTAATTATTAATCTATTATTAAGCAATGATTTGTGCTGAGCCTAAACAGAGAGTACTGTTATTGTATATTTTATTGTTTCTAGATGGAGATTATAACAGGAAAACAAAATGGATCTTTGTTGTACGTTTATAACAATTTTACCTACTGTATGGATAAAAGATATAGTAATAAATATCGTTGTTCAAAACGCAAGAATACAAAATGCTCTGCAGTACTAGAAAAAGAAGGAGAATCCTTTAATTTAAAACATGGACATAATCATTCTGGAGAGCGAAACATTGTTGAAATTTATAAAATGAAAAAAGAAATGATTAAATTATGTAAAGAAACAACAAAGTCTTCTAAACATATTTTTGATACAGTTTCTTGCAATAATGTAAGAGTTGCACCATATATTTCATACAATAATATGAAATCCATCCTCAGTCGTCACAGGGCCAAATCACGGCCAAATATTCCGGATAATTTACGTTCTTTACAACTGCAATTAGAGACATATGAACCTACGCGTAGCATCTATAAAGGCTATGCAACATCGTCTGATCAGAAGATAGTGCTTATTTTTAGTAATGATGCATTATTAAATGCACTCTCTGAAGCATGTGAAATTTTTGTGGATGGGACATTTTCAGTAATTCATTTTTTTTACATATTTTACATGTCTTAATTTGTTTTTATATTTTAATTTATATTTGAAAATGTTAAATATTTGTATTTCCAGATTGTGCCAAAGAAACCCAGCATTGCCCAGTTGTATACCATACATATTCGCTACATAGATACGGTATGTAATGCATATCTGCTTGTTACTTAACAATTATTTTTTCTAATAAATAGCAGATATATATATAT
>NW_027270552.1:0-5200 GCF_030848805.1 Temnothorax longispinosus | reverse complement strand
GACAAAGGTCTTGCTTTGGTCCATGTCAGTTATCGTAATTATTAATCTGTAAACTGAGTCGAGTTGATTTAGACAATTATTAAATCCTAGAAGGATTAATTAAGATCTTGTTGTCGATGAGTGAGAATCCGTTCCCATTCGTCGACAAATTATTGCATCAATTGGTTCATATCTTATTATGAATGAATACTGTCAACTATGTTAATTTATTATGTTAAATTATTATGTTAATTTATTATGAAATTATTAGTCTGTAAAGCCGAGCATGACGAGAAGTTATTCAGATTGTAATGAAAAGGAACAATAATACGTGGAATTCGCACGAGCAACCAAATCAGAAAACATAAACATTGAGAGACCTTCGATGGCAATTTCGACAACACAGCTGCCTCGTCATGTTCGACTCTTCGCTTAATGCTTGAATAATACGCATGAATAACACTTTACAGCACTTTCAAATTTTTTCTGCAGCAGTATTAATTTATTTCGCTTGTCGCTTGTATGCTATTTAAGTCAATCAAGGGATCACGTTATGACAGAGTTCGTGTTATAATAATAAGCATATAAATATGTAATTATAATCACTTTGATATTGTATATAAAATCTAAAGCGTGCCTGATACATTAAAATTTCAAAACGAAATATGTCGAATCAGAGATATATATTTTGAATATATTTAATTTATGAATTGTATATATTAGATTCTTAAATCTGTAGTGAACTGTCAAGCGTGATCAATTGACTGAGTATTTATTTAATTGTCATTCGAACAATTATATTCATATTTATTATATTTATGTGTATACTTGTATTTATTATTCGTAATTTTGTGCGCACCATCTATCCGCTTATTTGGCTTATTTATTTGATTGAATATTGTAAATCTTGGCCCGATTATAAACAAAAAGAATATTAAGTCATCGCGGTCAAATAAATTACTGGAAACTTTAATTGAATTCCAATAAGGCCCTAGCAAGACTAAGCGTAGCTCAAGCATGACGTCCATGTTTATTTCGCCACCTAAACGAACGACTAGAGCCGGAACAAAGTTAATAGAGACGAATAATAAAAAACCGTCAGACGACCAGAGCCAACAATTGTCGCTCAACGAAACGTTTCCTTCGGGGGGGAACACGTTAAGTGGGGACTTGCCGACGGGGCCCATCCAATCGCAAACTGTCGAGGGCGCGGGGTTGGGGGCTCGCCTACCGCTCGAAGCGCGGACATGGCCGTTTTGACACAACGAGCCATCGGTACTATCCCTAAAATTCGGGGGGGTACACCAGTGGGAAGAGGAAGAGGTTCGCGTGGGGCGACTCCGATTTTTAACGAAAATCCTCGTTGGCAACCACTAGAAGCGACGTTCGGGATGCTAACCGCGAGACTAGACCATGTTGACACAAGATTAGCACGCGTCGAGGCACTCGAAAATAAAATAGATCAGTTATTGCAAAGAATAAATATATCGAGTAATACCGAAAATTTTAACAATATCGAAATTCCACCGCTTAACTCCGTATCCAGAGGGGAAAACGTGGCGGGTGGCGCAACAGCGGAGAACGAAACGCTTGATCACATATACAGTAGCGATGAAGATAACGAAGGAGAAGTTAGCTTAATTAATACCGAATTGCCAAGAACGGCTGGAAGCGGGCAACAAAGTAGCCTGATCGACATAAATAAAAAGATTCAGCTGCTGTACCAAAACGCACGTGGGCCACCGCGACCATCAGACTCCCCAAGAGCCTTCGTACCGTACCGCCACGGGAGCGAACAGACAAAAACAGTAAATGTGGAACCGTCGAATAGTTCCCGGAATATTGACAAAGAGATACGGCGGTCATGTCAAAATGCGCGAGGATTATCTCGAAAAATAGTACTTGGAACCGGGTCACAAAGTGGGTCAGTACAGGGTGAAGTTATCCCGGTAAATGAGAAAGGTTCGGTCGAAGGAGAACCCCGCAGGGTACATTTCGGTAATGAAAATCGGTCGGTCAACCTAAACACCCGATCATTAGACGGAAATCGAATAAGGGTGTCAAATGACGTTCGACATAACCCTCGAAACTTAAATGTAGAACAATTAAATCATCAGACTATCGGGTGGCCATACGACACTGTCAAATTAACCATGACACAATTAACACCTGAAGGCGAATTAATAAGCGAAGACAACTACGTAACCAAGGAGGAATATCGTCAATTGACGCAAACTAGATCCGAAGTAGAACGCGGTGAGGCCCATACCCCTAACACTAGATCCTGGCGTGAACAGCGACCGTCATCAGCTAGAAGGGGAGTTCTATCGTGGCGTAGTAGCGAATCGGACGATAGTGACGGTAATACTCGGGGAGCCAACGGCTATGAGCACGCGCGAGTTCGAAGAAATGCCTTGTCAACAAATCGGTATGGTGGCGAGGAAAATAACTCATCTGCGTACGCGTACGATCGCGAATACGAATCAGCCATGAAAATCGGCCGTATCGTCAGGGATTGGAAGATCACGTTTCCCAAAACAGAGAAAGACCCGGAACAATTCCTACTGATTTTGAAAGATCAGTTGAGCGTGAGCGGGATAAGAAAGGATTTGTTTGTTCCTTGTTTGTCCAGCGTTTTCGAGGGACCGTATAGAGCCTGGTGCTTGTTAAACAAACAACGCTGGAAAACGTGGAAAGATTTCACACGCGCCTTTCGCTTTCAATGGGCAGTGAAGAAGGACGATGGAGCACTCTTCCTGGAGGTCTGTAATTTGAAGTTCGAAAAAGGGGAAACCTTAGCAGAATTTACTTGTCGAGCACGCCTTATCTTCGAAAGGATGCAAAATCCACCGTCATTTCGCGAACAACTAAAACAAATTCTCGTCAAGTTCAATCCCAGATTGACTTTTGAAGTCCTGAATCTAGCCATCAGCGATTACGACGAATTCCTGCACTATCTAAATGAACGAAATTACCTATATAACCGTTCAGTCGAAGCTCAAAAGGGAGCGCGCAGAGGGTCCTCTAAGTCGGATTTGAGGTGTTTACAGGATGACACCGATGAGTCTGATATCCAGTCTATCGAGGACGGGAGTAGCGACGAGAGTACAACCGAACTAAGGGCTATACAGACAAAACAGTCAAGTAACGCTAAAAAGGACAACAATACAAAGACCTTGGTTAAGCAGAGGCTCGAAAAGAATATAGCGACCTTTAAGAAAACCGCGAAATCGTCAACTGATACCCCGAGCGAACAACCACCGGCTTCTCAAGCAAGGCTTGCCCGAGACCTTACTAAAATACTCTGTCATAATTGTGGCGAAATGGGACACATGGCGCGTTTCTGTATCGCGGAGCGGCAAGTCCTGTGCCTTATTTGCCAAAATAAAGGCCACGTGAATAAGGATTGTCCAACGCGGTCGGGAAACGAACAGGGCCAGCAGTAATTCCCCCTCAGGCTACTGCCACAGAAGGCCCGATTGAGGGAAAGAAAACAAAGTTCAATATAGAACAGATAAAATCCCTGGACAAATTAGAAAAACGCGCCAATACACCCGCGTCAAATCAACCTTCAGTCACCACGGCTAACATTAACCACGAGACAGTATCGTTAGATTTACTAGAAATGCTCTCAGGTGACTCGGAATGGTCCGAGGAGGAAATCGACCTGGAATCGGTCAATTCAAACGGACAACCCGGGGAAATTATTCAATTGTCAATGTTGACGACTGACGAGACATCAGACGTTAGAAACGCGAAACAAAGTAGTTCAGACTTAGAGAATTTAAAAGAATGGCGACCGATTGGGTTACCACAACACCTTATTTATTGCTTAACTCAACGTCGAATTTTTTGTACAGGCAACGGTCTTACGGAACCGACTAAAGTCGTAAGAATACCGGTGGAGATCTCGATTTTTGGTGAGAAAATTCGCGCAATAATAGATAGTGGTAGCGAAAGATCGTACTTAAATCAAACAACTTACGAGCGAGTAAAAAACTTGCAAGTCAAGGAACTTTCTTCGGATTCGACGTCGGAAAACGGAGTACGACTCGGTGATAAAACAATTGTCAAAACTAAAGGTTGTACGTCTTTCATAATTGACGTGGGCGACGTTTACGGCCCTCAATGGTTTAGTGTCCTCCCAAATCTGTCAAGCGATTTGATCCTAGGTATGGACTTTTGGATGTCCTTTAAGGTCAAAATTGACCCAACGAAGAAGAAGTGGACTTTGGAGGGGAGTAAATACTCCTACCCAGTATCACACCGATCCGTCACACCAACAAAGTTAACGGTTTTGACAGATGAGCACGCCAATAGATTAAAAACTTTCCTCGACGCCGAGTTCGCGAAGTTTGATCAGGAGTCCACCGGTGTTATAAATCTAACGAAACACGTAATTGAATTGACAGATCCTACCCCACATAGGCAGAAACCGTATCGACGTAGCGAAGCAATCCGCGAGTTCATTAACAAAGAAGTCGACAGATTGTTAGAAAAGGGGTTCATAACTTGGAGCAATAGTGACTGGGCGTGCTCACCGGTCGTGGCTCCCAAGGCAAACGGAGGTTTGAGGTTTTGTATAGACTACCGTCACGTGAATCGTCAATCGGCAAAACCTGCTTACCCACTTCAACACATGAAGTCCATTTTGTCCCAACTGCATCAAGCAAAAATAATCTCGACCCTAGATATGAGTGAGGCTTTCCATCAAATTCCAATGGACGAAGAAAGTAGGAAATATACTGCGTTCGTTGTCGAGGGCAAGGGATTGTTAGAGTGGTTGAGAATGCCGGGTTGACAGGCGCGCCGTCTACTTTCCAGTGTCTGATGGACCAATTAAAGCGTAAAATTAAAGAAAAAATCGCCGAAAGAAATCTCCCGAATAAGTGGGCAGATCAGGTATTCGCGTATTTAGACGACTGGATTGTGGTTAGTCAAAATCTTCAAGAACATCTTGCAATATTGTCAATTTTGTTCGAGGTTCTGCGCGAAGCAAGACTCGTGATCAATCGTGAGAAAAGTAGTTTTGCTTGCAAAGAGGTGAAATTCCTGGGTTATATAGTCGACGAGTTTGGTATAAGGCCAAATCCAGAAAAAATCCAACCAATTCTTGACTTCCCGGTTCCGAAAGATCGAACGCAATTACGACAATTTAACGGTCTCGTAAATTGGTACCACCGACATTTGAAAAATATCGCGCGAGTACAAGGACCGTTGT
>NW_027270551.1:0-5191 GCF_030848805.1 Temnothorax longispinosus | reverse complement strand
TAGCCGGAGAGCTGGCAACAGAAAAAGCAACATGCCTCGGTCCATGAAATATCTTACCTGGAAAAGGTTCCATTGCTGCCGGAAAAGCGAAAGCCCGACCGTCAGAAGGCGGACTGGAAGCTAAGTGGATGGGCGGGCGATCAAACGTGTAAATTTTCCAACAAAAAAAAACTGTCGATCGGCACGGTTGAAAATTTGCATAGGTATCGAGGAGTATGAGAAAAAGCAGGAAAAAAATTGTCAGAAGAGTAAGTAGAAGCTAAAGGGTTGTCAGAAGCTGTTAAAGTTGCGAAAAATCTCGGAAAATTTACATATTAAGAAGCACTTCTGACAATTTGCATTTGTATTGTTTACGTATAGAATAAACTAAGTGCAAAGTGTCAGAAGGCAAAGTGGAAGCGATCATGAGAAAATCGGGTGCAAAGTGCGAGAGCGTCTTTCGGCGCGCGGCGCAGCGCCCAGTGGACCGATCGCTTTTCTCTTGATTTTCACACCGTACATATTTCATAGCACTTCTGACAATTTATCTGAATATTCATAAAGGACTAAAGGAACTATTATTAAAATGTCAGAAGTCAATTGAGAAGAATTAATAAATTTAATTCTGCTTCCTCATAGAGGAAGCTTTGTGATGGTAAAAAAAATTTTTTTTTAAAGATTTTAAAGGAAATAGGTTTAGAATGTTCCAAAATGTCGAGAAATCGTATTAGTAGAAAATGTCCGGAAGTATGTATGTATGTGTGTGTGTGTGTGTGTGTGTGTGTGTGTGTGTGTGTGTGTGTGTGTGTGTGTGTGTGTGTGTGTGTGTGTGTGTGTGTGTGTGTGTGTGTGTGTGTGTGTGTGTGTGTGTGTGCGTATGGATTTTTGTACACGTATCTACTTCTACAATTTTTTAGATACCGGGTTGAAGTTTTGCACACCAAATAGAGTATCATCATAGAAAGTATGTCCTCCTCTAATTTTATTAAAATCCGTCGACCGGTATGGATTTTAAGAAGATTTTCATTTTTCAGAAAAGCGTATTTTACGCTGTAGCTTTCTCAATATTTGATATATCGATCTATTTTTAATTCTATTATATTTTTCAGTTTTTTCTAACCCTATTTCATATACAATTCTTTAAAATTTGGTTAATTAGTTCTTGAGTTATAGAAATTTCAGTAAACTTGACTGTTTTTTTAACAGAAATCGGTAACCCTTTTATTATTAACAATTTTTATTAATTTTATTATATTCTTCAGTCTTTTCTACCCCTATTTCGTATATTATTCTTTAAAATTTGGTTAATCAATCAATAATTCTTTAAAATTTCTGTTAAAAAAAACAGTCGTTTACTGAAATTTCTATAACTCAAGAACTGATTAACCAAATTTTAAAGAATTGTATATGAAATAGGGATAGAAAAAACTGAAAAATATAATAGAATTAGAAATAGATCGATATATCAAATATTGAGAAAGCTACAGCGTAAAATACGCTTTTCTGAAAAATGAAAATCTCCTTAAAATCCATACTGGTTCTTTAAAATTTGGTTAATCAGTTCTTGAGTTATAGAAATTTCAGTAAACGACTGTTTTTTTTAACAGAAATTTTAAAGAATTATTGATTGATTAACCAAATTTTAAAGAATAATATATGAAATAGGGGTAGAAAAGACTGAAGAATATAATAAAATTAATAAAAATTGTTAATAATAAAAGGGTTACCGATTTCTGTTAAAAAAACAGTCAAGTTTACTGAAATTTCTATAACTCAAGAACTAATTAACCAAATTTTAAAGAATTGTATATGAAATAGGGTTAGAAAAAACTGAAAAATATAATAGAATTAAAAATAGATCGATATATCAAATATTGAGAAAGCTACAGCGTAAAATACGCTTTTCTAAAAAATGAAAATCTTCTTAAAATCCATACCGGTCGACGGATTTTAATAAAATTAGAGGAGGACATACTTTCTATGATGATACTCTATTTGGTGTGCAAAACTTCAACCCGGTATCTAAAAAATTGTAGAAGTAGACACGTGTACAAAAATCCATACGCGCACACACACACACACACACACATACATACATACATACATACTTCCGGACATTTTCTACTAATACGATTTCTCGACATTTTGGAACATTCTAAATTTATTTCCTTTAAAATCTCGAAAAAAAAATTTTTTTACCATCACAAAGCTTCCTCTGTGAGGAAGCAAAATTAAATTTATTAATTCTTCTCAATTGACTTCTGACATTTTAATAATAGTTCCTTTAGTCCTTTATAAATATTCAGATAAATTGTCAGAAGTGCTATGAAATCGGTCCACTGGGCGCTGCACCGCGCGCCGAAAGACGCTCTCGCACTTTGCACCCAATTTTCTCATGATCGCTTCCACTTTGCCTTCTGACACTTTGCACTTAGTTTATTCTATACGTAAACAATACAAATGCAAATTGTCAGAAGTGCTTCTTAATATGTAAATTTTCCGAGATTTTTCGCAACTTTTAACAGCTTCTGACAACCCTTTAGCTTCTACTTACTCTTCTGACAATTTTTTTCCTGCTTTTTCTCATACTCCTCGATACCTATGCAAATTTTCAGCCGTGCCGATCGACAGTTTTTTTTGTTGGAAAATTTACACGTTTGATCGCCCGCCCACCCACTTAGCTTCCAGTCCGCCTTCTGACGGTCGGGCTTTCGCTTTGCCGGCAGCAATCAAACCTTTTCCAGGTAAGATATTTCATGGACCGAGGCATGTTGCTTTTTCTGTTGCCAGCTCTTAAACTATAATGATAGACATGAGCGAGGTTCTGAAAATCAAGAAGATCAGCAGAGGTAAATGTCACAAATATTAGTATTTTTTTTTAGTAATTAAGGCAAAATTTCCAAAAACATCCGTGCTCCAATTTAGGTCAACTTTGTAAATAGGTTCTTTTTAAATAAATAAAAAAAATATATACCAAAAATATTTAAAAAGTTGCTTAACTTTTGAGTCGCGAAAAATCCTTTTGGTATATGTCTTTTTTATCTAAAAGGAACCTATTCACGAAGTTTCACCTAAATCGGAGCACGGACGTTTTCGGAAGAATAGCCGTAATTAATATATTTTATTATATATTCTAGCATAACTAACATTAGAAAATTACATATTTAACATTTAAAAATAACAAATTATATAAAATTTGAATATAATATCATTTATCATTAACGTATTATTTCATAAATTATTATATATGTATATAGGTATATATAATATATAGTTAAATAAAATTATAAAAATTCTAAACAATTTTACATCAATTTCTGTTAACTCAGATATGCTGTTATTTATATATTATCTACATATTCAGTAATCGGTGTAAATACTTTCATAAACGAGTAACTGTGCAAGTATTATGGAATCTAAATAGTAATTCTATAGATATTCTATTTAAAAAAATATAAATAATATAAGTCACAGTTTTGGTTTAATAATCAAATAATATACATGAAAGCAATATCATTGTAATTCTAATGACATTTGTACTCTTTCGATTTTTAATTACTCTGTGTATAAATATACAGATCTAATCATAGCGGACAACAAGGATCTAGGATGCGTTTGGATATCTGGAGGCCATACCTATAACATATAACACCAGCAACTGTTGTGATTTGGATAATAGAATATATCAAATAAGCGCATTTGACGAATAATTAGTAATATCGCTTTACGTTATGTAACAACAAAATGCGATCTCTTATTAATTAAACATTAACTTCTTTATAAATGTATAATTTACTAATCGTTTTAATAATTACTTACTATTAAATCTGGGTATCGCCGTGTAACTGAGCTCTCTTTATATGCTCTCTTATAGTCTTTATATTAATATGTAAATTTATTTATGTGCTATATGACGTCGTATGTAATGTACAAATTTGTATTAGAGTTATAATTTGTACACACAAAGTAGAATTATAAAACATATCCGGATACTAAAATATAGAAATTATTCGAAATAGTTATTTTTGCTTATTGTTAGTCAAATTCTAACGTTCAAATTATTTGAATAATTTTAGTATTAGTAATCTAATTTTATAATTTTGATTGTATTTATAATTCTAATCAACATATAGTATTGATTCTATGCAAAATAAATTACTGTAAAATTTTCATAAATAATTTTTCCGGTTATATTAAATATTATTGAAATGTAATTATTACAAAGTTGACACACGGTTAGATATTTTGTTTGTATTCGTTCAGATATTGATAAATGGAAATAAACACCGTAAGATAGATAATGTAAAATGACATATTTTTGTTAATAAAGTGATAAACATTTGAGAAAAAATAACGGCTTACAAACCTGTTTGATCCACAATTAGTAAAAAATTATATTAATTGATCATAATATATGATATACCTACATATTCTCCTTATCTCTGTTATCTATGACCTTCATTTTTTGTAAATTCATTAATCGACAAAAAATCAATCGTTCTAAACAAATAATACTTTATGAATAATTAAAAATTTTAATGTACGGGTTCATTCTAATATTAGCTATCGCTCTTTATAATTGATACTTCATGATTTTGAGAAATTTGGGTATTACAAACGTTTATGCGAAATTCGTTGTATTTGAACTTAGAATTAAATTTGCTAATATTAATCATAAAATTTATAAAATTATTTTATTCATATATACATTCTTTACATGCAATTAACAAACTAATAATTTTGTAATAATTATGGCAATTAATAAGTGATATAACAACATAATTTGTACGATATTGTAAAATGAATGTACGAAATAAATACGAAATTGTGTATCAAAGATCGTTATTAAATTTGCTGCAAATAATTATCAATCACTCTAATTATCTTCTCAGATCTTACAATATTTTTCTGCTTCCATATACAATTACGGATTCATATTCCTGTTGCATGTATATCATTGAAAAATTATTATTTTTTAAAATAAAAAATATGCTAAATGCTAAACTTACGTTAAATATGTTTTACATTAAATAAGAAAATATGCAACATAATTATAACAGAACATTTACGTATTTAAATACTATTTTTTTATTTTAGGGTAAATTGAGGAGAGACGCCACCCCATTCGTTAAGTGTTAGCATAAGCTTGCATACATTAAAATTGTCTTTTGCTTTTTTGTCAGTACAATTATCTTAATTATTATAATAATTA
>NW_027270550.1:0-56846 GCF_030848805.1 Temnothorax longispinosus | reverse complement strand
AAATAAACACCAAACGGATGAAAAATAACAAGATAAAAATTCAAAAAGACAAAAAACCTTTAAGGTGATCCTAAAGCCGTGATCCTAGCCGGTTTTTTTCAGTTTTTTTCTTAGCACTAATCTTTTAATTGGCTTTATAGAAATGCAAAATTCTTGTCTAGAATTAAAGTACGCATCAAAATCTAGGTCATGGTGGTCGAATTTATATCGAAAACAAAAAAAAAATAATATTTTTTGTTATACGTGACGACCACCACATATAAATTCGACCACCATGACCTAGATTTTGATGCGTACTTTAATTCTAGACAAGAATTTTGCATTTCTATAAAGCCAATTAAAAGATTAGTGCTAAGAAAAAAACTGAAAAAAACCGGCTAGGATCACGGCTTTAGGATCACCTTTTAAGTAGCAAGTTTCGTGAAAATCTTGCTAACTGCAGAAAAATAAAACAATGTGCGTCAATGCCACTTTTGGCACATCTTTTTTCTGCGCGTATATGCATCAATGCCACTCAAGTGATTAAGTTCATCTTTAGATACTCCGCAGCCAATAAAACGAGTCGTACAGCATCTAAAAATAAACTCAAGATAATCTTAAATATAAGGCCGGTTCTACATTGGTCGTATCGTAGCATAATTCATACGAAATTGACCAATAATAGGGTTAAGTGGGGTGATGTGCAACATGGGGTGATGTGCAACGTTTCCGATTCCTGGTCTGCATGTCGACATTTGACAAAACCGCATACTGCCATCTATTTGTGTCAATAGTACCTTGTTTTGGATAAATAACTCGCGAGATGGCACGCACCCTGTTTTGCTGTACGAAAAGCGAGTTAAATTTCTCGAGCTCAATGTAATTTTCGCTTTTCACATTCATAGTGATTTTGTGAATTGGTTTTAGGTCATCTTATAGGTAAATATTTTTATATTGTTAGTTTTTTAAGTACTTTTGATAATCCACAGCGATTTTGTGATTTTCTTACGTTGTGTTGGTGTCACGCCAGTCCGCGCAAAATAGCGTGTTTGGGGTGATGTGCAACAATTTTTTTGGGGTGATGTGCAACACTCATTTTTCGCTAGTTTATCGCTATTTTACGATTGAACATGTGTATATGAAAAAAAAAAAAAAAAGAATCGCAACGATTCAATTTACTAGTAACACTAGCGACATTCCTTATCATTTGAAATGTGTCGACATGCAAGGTCGCAACTATTTTACTTGTGACAACTGCGATTCAGATGATGAAAAATAAAGTTTTTTGCATTTTTCCTTTCATTATTCGATTAACTTGTATTTAAGAAGCCCAAATTTACCATTTAAGTCGATTGATGTCGATATTCATGCATCTTTACCTTAATTTTACCTGTGTTGTACATCACCCCAAGAAAATTTGAAAATGCTAAAACAAACGTTTTCGAAAACTCGAAAAATTTTTAGGAAAAATTTAAAATTTTGAAAATCTAATCACGCAGAATTGTAGTATTTTCCTTCCTCTACATTATACAGCCATGATATATTCAAGAATTTGATTTTTGGATATGTTTTTCGAGCAACGCGTGAACGTGTTGCACATCACCCCACATAACCCTAGGCAAATTTAAGGAGAATAAATAATCGACTGTGATTGGTTAATTTCTTACAAATTATGCTACGATACGACATGAGTAGAACCGGGGTAAGATCTGACTATAAGTGCGTTCCGTTTTACGCATGATACGCATTGCATCACTTATCCTGCACAAAGCGGAACGCACTCTATGAATACCGGCTTAATACAAACTTTCGACTTGCGTCGCGCAGTACATAGGCTGCTGGATCTACATTCAGTCGCAGTCGTAAGAGTTGTAAGAAATTGACCAATCACAGTTCATTATTCTTCAACCGCAAGGAGAATAACAGACTGTGATTGGTCAATTTCTTACGACTCTTATGCCCGTATCAGACTACGGATTGGGATTGAGAGTGGATTAAAATTTGACCAATCAGAGCAAAGTTTACTAAACTTGAGATCAATTTTCTCTATTCTAATTGATTAAATTTCAATCCAATCTCAATCCCAATCCGTAGTCTGATACGGACTTTAGGGTGCGGTCACATGGACTGGGGCCCGATTCTTTAACGAGAAACGTATGCGCAAACTCTGCTCTAACAGAAAGGCTGCAAATTGATTGGCTATCGCACAGTTTTTAGCCAATAAGCTTGCAGCTTTTCTGTTAGAGCAGAGTTTACGCATACGTTTGTTGTTAGAGAATCGGGCCCCTGATATTTTCCGCGTAATACGTATTGCGTAACCAATCAGAAGCGCAAATATGCGTAATCGAAAATGCGAAACGCTCTAACAGAAAGGTAAATTGATTGGCTATCGCACAGTTTTTAGCCAATAAGCTTCTAATTCTCTCTAATTGGTTAAGCGGGGAGCACATACTTTTGCACAACGCATAATGCGTAAGCATAAGAAAATTGATTGGTCCATACACATGTGCATAAAAAAATAGACCAATCAATTTTCTTATGCTTACGTATTATGCGTTATGCAGAAGTGTGTGCTCCCCGCTTTACGCGGTTACGTGTTACGCGGAAAATACATGCCATAAAACTTTAGCCTAAAGGTCTATCCAGACAAACTTGCATAGGTGCATAAACATAAGCATAAGAGTGATTGGTCCATATGCATGTGCATAAGGAAATAGACCAATCCGTTTCGTTATGCATATGGTTATGCACCTATGCAAGTTTGTGTGGATATAGCTTTAAGCGGGGAGCACACACTTCTGCATAACGCATAATGCGTAAGCATAAGAAAATTGATTGGTCTATTTCCTTATGCACATGTGTTTCGACCAATCAATTTTCTTATGCTTACGCATTATGCGTTGTGCAGAAGTGTGTGCTCCCCGTTTTACGATTGCGACTCATTAGATGCTTTTTATTTAGCGACACAAGTCGACACAGGCGTCACGCTATCTTTTTGTTGTTCATTATGCGGGGTCTACAATGCGAGTCGCAAGAATTGACCAATCACAGTCGATTATCCTCCTCAAATTCGATTGTGATTGGTCCATTTCCTACGACTCACGACCCACGACTCGCATTGTAGACCCCCCATTAGGCTGCGTTTGGATTCCCCAACCGAGTGTTGAAAAAGGATTTGTAGCACTCGAGTAGGAAATTCGAACGCAGCCTAGTAGATGTTGAAAAAAGACAGAATGATGCTTGTGTCGACTTGTCGCTAAATGAAAAGCAGCCACTATAGGTCGATGATCATAGGCATATGCCTATAGGCGCGATGCGCGGCCGCCATCTTTGTTCACGATGTCGACCGATGTCATTCATTCACACGGGACCGTGTGTATAAACGTGACGCGTTTACGCGCGGAGTGAACTTGCGGCCACCTGCGCGGGCTCAACTGGCACGGCGCAAACACCGTGGAGTTCTTTGACGCACGGCCGCGAAACGTCAGACAGAGGTAGTACGCGATCTGCGTTGTCCGACAACACGCGCGCATTCCGAGTGCACGAACGTAGTTTTTTTACACTTACACTGTGTCACCCTGCATAAAGAGTTCCGGCCGCTCCGTCAAGAGGTTATCCCGCAGCCAGCCCAGCAGCCGCTTCAGCGTCCCTGCGAAATTAATCACTGGTTACATTAGCGAGGGGAGAAAACGGAAAACGAGCACTGATACGCAAAGGGGCTCGCGACGTGACGTTGCTTACATTCCTCGCCAGGTAAGTCCACTTCGTGCCGCTTCCTACCGTCGAACAGCAGTTCTGCCCCACCCCTGCGAACATTCGATCAAATGCGTGATTGTTAATCCCGCGCAACGATAATCGCGGTCGCGTATCGGAATTCCAATCTTCTTGACCTTACCCGAATTCGACGGTGAGAGGGAGTCCATTCGCCGTCATCATGCGTCGAAATCGAGATTTGAAGGACGCTTCTCTCTTTCTCTCTCTCACTCTCGTTCGCTCGCTTTAATGAGGTTAGAATCGGATTTCCGCGGGCGCGTTTGCACGGTGCCTTCACGAGTCGTTCGGCGATGATCGGCGTGGAATGCCGGATACGTTAACGCGCGGAAAAAAAGAGGAAAGGGAGAATCGCTACGAATTTCCGGATTTCGTACGCGCCAAGGGCCGAAATCGATTGGCGTGATAAAAACGAATTCGCAAGAGCTCTGAGCTCTCTCGTCTGCAGTTGTGCACGCATGTACATACATACAACTTACATACGTGCGATTCTCTACCACGCATGCGCGCGAGTGGCGTTAACCTCGGCACTTACCGCGGTGCGTTTGTACATACGCGGTGCGAAAAGTAGGTACTTCTCCGTTGCACATTTAAAGCCGGTTATTGCTTAAGTGATCCTCGAATCTCGGACAGGCAAATCGAACCCTCGATTATCAACCTGGCGGACGCGTGAAGGTTCAAGCGAGGCTCGCGGGTGAAACTGGACAGATCCGCTCGGCTCTCGCCATCACGTATGTACGGTCCTGCGACGTGCGGATCATTAATCTTGCGAGAATAATGGCTCGGTGTTGAAAGAAAGAGAACACATCTAACGGCTGATTGTCCGTTCCGCTAGCCGTCCACGTTGCTAAACGAGAACGCGGATCATTCGCGACATGGCGCGTCGCGAACAATGCGACGCGACAACGTACGTCGAAAGCGCGGCCCGTAATGGCGGCTGATTAAAAAGCATAAAAAGTGTTTTCTGTCGCGCGCCGCGTAACTCACCGGGCCAGCAAGCGTTTGGAAGTCGGAGATAAGTCTGGAACATTGTCATCGCGACGCCTCCGATCGTCGGGTAATCAACAGCGATACGTTACCAATCGATAATAATTCGTGGTTTTATCTCGCCCACAGATTCCCACGATGTCGGAGAACAGCGAGCACTCGCCCGACGACACCGAGACGGAGACAAAGGCGATGGAACCTAACGACTCATCCAAGAGCGAAGTAAAATTAATGATGAATCAGACGGACGCGGCTCTGCTCGAGGACGAGGAAATGCCGACGTATATCAGCGTGTCCAGTACCACAAGACCGGATGATTCGGATGTTGTTAACGCGAAACAGCCAGAGAATGAGTCCTCGCGAGAGGTGGACAGAGACCGGAGCCTGAGCCCATATCCCAGCGACGATCAAGGAGCGAGTAGCGTGTATGTTTTGTCATCCGGAGAAGAAACCGATCATCCTTATAACGACGAGGATGATGAAGAAGAGTATGGAGATAGCGACGGTAAGTTGATAAAAGAATGTACAAATAATAAAGAAATTGGATTGGCTTGGTTTATCCCGAGTAGATAGACGATGTCTTTGCACTTAATATTGATATATAATTGAATTTTTTTTTTGTATGTATCTTTATATAGAATCATTATATTGTTATAGAAATGGAAAATTTGGAACTTGACAATGAATTTGATTCGGAGCGTCCAAGAGACATGAAGCATTTGATGGATGACGAGGATGATGATGACGAAGACGACGAAGATGAGGAAGATGATGAAGACAGTCCTAGACAAATGCATAATGATGATGACGGTATCGATGATAATTATGAGGCTATTACGATGGATTATTACGATGGAAGATCTGATGATTTTATCTTAAATAAGAGATTGAAAAATCGTTACAAGGAAAAGAGTCTTTCTCTTCAAGATTTAAATACGTACGAGAATAATATAAATACTGAATATTTTAAGAGAAGACACTCGCAAGCTTTAAAGCCAAATTATCTAAACATTCCAGAACAAGCTATTGTATATTCTATGATCCAGAAAAAGCAACCAATGCCAGGAAAATATCATTATGTACAAAGCAAAGTTAAACGTTATATCAAAGATATAAAGGAACAAAATAGGCGTTCTATGGAAAAACATATAAAACAGCATCAGGAAGATGCGATTTACAGTATAAGTAACGATTATAAAAATGATGATACAGAAAAGACAAAGCCTACAGCGACCAACAAGACGATAAAAGATTACGCCGAAAGAACGATAAAAGAGTTGGAAATCGCAGAAATATGCGACATTCACATGGATAAAGTGGCCTACAATGCTAGTACTTCGCCACAAATGATATTAAATGGACAAGATAATCAAAATTGTTTGGAATCAATACATGAAGAATCCGTACAAAATGAAGTCCAAATAAGTATACCATTTGAGTCGACACAAAATGAAAGAGATCTTGCAAACACCGATAATAAGATACAAAAACAAAATGGAACAATCGAAGTTAAACAACTCAAGTTTAATTACCCTGACAGAGAAATTTCACATTTCGGAGATGCTATACAACCACCTCTTATCCAAAATGGTCATCAAGAAGTACCAACGGTACTTTACAATTTGCGAACCTTAAGTTATGAGGAGTATATGCATGGCACTTCTGATTCTAGTCAAAAAACTGATCTAAATAGAAATGCACATGTTATTGAACAAGAATCTGTTCAACCTGAAACATATAATTCAGATCTAATGGATATATCCACAGATAATGAAGACACTTGTCCTTTAAGGATTGAGGATATAAAAAGCATTAAGACGATGTCAGATGAAGTGAAAAATAATAATGAACAAATAACTTTTGAAAAAACAAATGAATTTAATAAGGCTGCTTTGGACACTTCAGAAGTTACCGCATTACAAAAGAAATTAACACAGAAAACTGTAAAATACAACGGTTTGCTTGATACATATCAAAAACAGCTTATGGAAAATATAAAAATGAAACAGGAATTAGATGAATTGAGAAAAACCTTAGCAAAATATGAGAAAGAAAACAAACCGGAACAGAAGGTTGCATCGGTTCAGACAGACGTTATTATCGATTCTATATCTAATCAACATCAAGATCAAACGGAACCTACACAGGTCAAGCAATCTAACAATAAAGTATCGGGTAGTAGTGTCGCTTCAACGCTAAGTTCTATAGATCAGTGGAGTTCTAGTGCCGGTAATTTATCAATATCCATGAAACCACCGGAAGTAACAAAAACATTACATTCTGACGATAGTATGATACTGACTGATGGTACACCACGGAAAACAACACTTTCACTATCACGCGCATTTATTACTTCATCCCGAATCTTGCAAACTCTTTCAAGTATTACACAGGGGAAAACAAATCCAGAAAGTCCATTGACACAAAATTCAAAGAAAAGATTAAACGAAAGTGTAACAATGGATCTGCAAAGTGACGATAATAGCTATCAATGTCAACCTTCTAGCTCCAAGAAAAGAAAGATTACGGACCACCTTGGGCTACCTAATTTTCTACAATCCTTTAAAACTTCCCAAACTGCTGCGGAATCACATCCAAAGTTAAATGAGATACCTAATGCAGAATCTCAGTTTAAAAATGCATGTGATTCGATAAATAAAAATATAGATTTGCAAGCAAATTCATCTCATACTAATACAAGTCAATTAGGAGCTACTACATCTACAATGGAAAGCAAGACGGATACCATTGATGATCCAGACGATAATGTAAAATGCTTTGTATATCGTGAAGATGAAAACAGTAAAGATCGTAGTTTTTTAATTCTAGCACAGGAGCCTGAAAAGGATAAGACTATTAATGAAAAAGGACGTATTCGAGAATGTGGTCCATACTTACTTGGTAATGTAGAAGTAAGAATGTCTGAAATAAACGGAACAATCAACATTTGGGGTAAAGAGGTAAGTGATTTTATAAGTTCTAGCTTAAAAAAATATATTTCAAGATTATCATAATTAAACTAAAAATGTATTTTTCAGATCAGTCAAGAATCCACTGCTGAGACTGAAAATGAGGCAGAAACATCTACTAAAATGAAAGATAAAAATTATCACTGCTGGCAAAAAACACCGCATACCAGATTTAATGGCAGTAATTTAGTATGTTCAACAAGTAAAAAATCAAAAAGTCCAAATGCGTGTATTTCCTCTTGCCAAGATTGTGATCTCTCAAAACATCGTAAAGAATGGTTAAGATACAAACGAACACATCCTCAAGAAAAATTACATTCCTGCTGCATTCACAATACAGACGTGTCAGAGCAGAAGTGCAATTGTTCCTTGCACAAGGAAAGGCAAAAATTCGAAGATAATTTTAATTGTAGCAAAGAAAAATTAAGTACATCCCAGGAACATCGACAAAGTTTTTCAAAACATTTAGAGCCTAACAAGCATTTATATGAAAATATTGCTTCAGAAAACAACGAGCACAACTGTAGAAATTGCACGGCATGTCATCATTCACTGCATAATTCAGATAATTATCAAGAAAGTCATAAATCTTGTAACACGTTGAAAGAAACTTGTGAGCCATTAATAATGAATACAGATCGAGAATATAATGAATCATGTAATCACTCGTCTCCCAATGTTCTACATGAAGAAGAGCCATTAATAACGCTAAAACAAGGTGAAACACCAGAGGTAAGTTTCCAAATAATTCTATGAATATTCCAAAATTTGTATTATCATAATTTTGACTACGAGTATAACTATTTCTTTTTCAGACGAGACGACGAAGATTAACTGGGAGAAGGGTACGAGGAATTTTAATGGATCTTATACGAGGGTGTGGAGATTGCTATAATCCTAATGTATCCAGTAATAGCAAAAGCTGTATGCATAAGAAGGAATCTTATTTAAGGAGTTGTTCTCCACAAATCAAAATTTCGCCGTGCGCATCTCCAGAACCATCATGTTCTAATTCAGGACAACCTGCTGGAAGGTGTGCTTTCAAATATTTCGTAAAAATTTTTCAATACGTGTTTCAGAATTGTGATGGTATATAAATGTAACATTTTTATTTGTGAAATTTACAATGTTTTGTTAGTAAAAATGGAAATATTAGATTTTAATAAGAATTAATATCTATTTTTTAAATATTTGACTTAATATCAAGATTGTTTTACTTGTTCACAGATGCTGCCATATTTACGCACAGCGAATTGAATCTCAACTGGAAGAATTTCGAACGGAGATGGAAAGGATGCGATCGCGTTCAGATGCTATTCTTAATATGCTCAATATGCTTCATTCAGTGGATACAGACTAAAGGAATCCATTTTAATATTAATTATTTCTTTTTCATATGTACATATATCATATTTTGATTGTTTTAGTTTCTTTCCTAACCACTATGGAACCATGCCTCGTCCTACTTCATTGCTTATAAAAGAAGTATAGTCGATTTGTTAAATAAAATATATATAATAATATGAGAGATATGTTTATACATCCAATATATGCATAGCTACGGTGATACATGTCACTTTTTTGTTAAAGTTTCTAATAAGATAGCGCTGTGTATCTACATTCATAATATATTTTCCATGTGAAGAAATTAGTCTGTGTGTAATAAGTATACGATAAGTATTACAGTTATGTGTTAAAAATAATGAAATAAGTAATCGCCATACAGTAAATATACTTGACTCTTGAGTTTGTCTTTTATATTTCAGATATGTCGTTTATAGTTTACATACTTATAAAAAAGATGACAGTTTATTTATCAATTAACGTTGTCAATTGTATCAAAATGTTATTGTTTAAAGTATATAAAGCATAACAAGGCCTGTGTGCGTCGTCGAGTAGCATATTTTAATTTTGCTATGTTGAACAAAAATATATAGCATTATTATGGAAAAATTATGTGCACACATTTAATAGTTGCAATCGCACGAATCATCTACCGGCAAAGCACTTGTCGGTGTTTCTCCTTGGCCGAGAAAGATATTACTGTAAGAAGTCTTGAGGTAGTTCACGTGACCTTGTAACGATTTTATACGGCCTTGCGCGTGTTTAAATGCCTCGTTCAAGTTAGTTATTTGACTTTGCATCTTTTGCCTGATCTGCATACGTTAACAAGAAATGTGTCGTAAATACACTCCTATGTCCATTAACATTTCCACGTAGTATCTACAATTGTTACCTCGTCCCTATCCCGTTGCGCGGCACGTGCTGTTGCTCTACACTGAGCCAATTGCCTCTCCATTTCGCCGATCTGGCCTTGCATCGATCTTCGCATGGTTTCGCATCGCTCCTTTGTTCTCGCCACTTGTCGAGCGGAATCCTCCCTTACCTTAAACAGAAAGAGACTTTAGTATTCCCGAATAATCTTATTTATCTCCAAGTCTATACGTACCTGTTCTAACATCGATGACAACTGTGTGTTCTCATGCATTTTCTCGTCAATGCGCTTTTGCATCTGCGCCTCGTGTTCCTCAAATCGTGCCAATGTGTTTTTTATTCTTTCGTTTTCGTTTCGCAACTCGCTGCACTTTCTTTCCATCTCTTCGGATTTGCCGGATCCGAATCCCCTTTCATCCTATATAAGCGATTGAGATTATTTTTAATAAAAATAAAATTTTTATGAAGTTGTAGTTATGAAATAACGACAAATTACGAGCTAAATAATCGCAACCTGAAGTGTCTGATGCTCGTTGCGCAATCCGTCCAATTGATTTTGCAAGGTTTGAATCTTATCTTTGCACCCTAGTAATTCCCGCGACAGATCCTCGCAACTACGTTCGGCGACCAAGCGCATCTTTTGCGCGTCCTGCATCTTTATTTGCATCTGTTTCAAGATATCGGGCAACGGTGCAAGTTCGGCTAATTTTTCTTGAAATTGATTCTGATTAAATTGCATTAACATATAAATTGAGAATATAGCTTTACAATTTACATAATTTGAATAACAAATTGCATTAGAACTAAGTATTTGATATACTTTAACACGTCCGATTTCCAAAGTAACATTCTCATTCATTCGCGCATTGTCCATTTCCATAAGATCTAATTGTCTGCGCTGTTCTTCAACTTGTTGCTGGGCCTAAGATCACATTAATTTTGTCTTTATAATTTAATCATTTATGCTTAAGAATAAATGTCGAATATAATTTATTTAAAAAATCGTAACGATGACACCAACTTGCAAATATTTATTGCGATAATCCTCCAATTGAGCAGCTTGATCTTGAATCAAAGAACGAAGCTCCTCTAATTCATCTTGCGCTTCTCGAAAGCGTTGCTTTGCCACCATCAGAGCCTGTTCCTGCTCGATGAGATGTTCCTTATGACCTGTCTCAAAATTAATGCATTTTGTTACCTACATTAAATTGGAGATTTATGTACCATTTTTCTTTTTTCTATAGTGAAATGAATTACCCTCGAATTTTCCCTTTTCCGCTTCTAGAAACTTTAGTCGCTCTTGAACATCTATCAACTTTATCTCCATTCGTTCCTTCTCTTCCTTTGCATCGCGCGTATCTTGCTTGAGCTTCTCCGCTTCTGTTCTCATACACGATACCTCGCACAACTTACTTTTATAATCATCTTGAAGTCGAGCGTATTGTTCGCGAAGATCGCGCAATTGCTGAGCGCAAGTACTGGTTCCCTTTGGTCATAAATTACGTTATTGCGATTATCCAAAGTGTGCAAAATAAATTCTCTTATAGTCTTACCATGGCTGCGTTTGTGCAAGAACCAGGGCACATCGGAGGCACAGCTTGCGTAGTTATCTGTATTCGATATAAAAAATATATTACTCTTTGTTTGCTGCTGTTTATTAATTTTCTAATAAAAAAAACGAACAACAAAATATTACGACTTAATTGTGAAAAACACATTAATTGTAAAAATATATTAAATTAAAAAGAGGTACGTATGTACAAACTCATATTATTTGAAAAGTGAGTATTGCTTGAAAAATTTGGATAAAATACAATGTACTACTATATAAAAAATATATACACACATATATATATATATATATATATATATATATATATATATATATACATAATATAGTATAGATACAAGCTGTATAGATACTTGAGCGAGAGGCATCGCAGACACAGCAGGTACTTTTGACGAAATAGACGGAAGTCCCAGAGTGGGTGTTACGCATGTCGAAGTCGGAGGTGGGCAACAAGCGCACGGTGCGCAAGGTCCTGTACATTTGAGCAATTTACGTTGCTGTTCCAGTTGTTGTCGCTCCCGTTGTACGTTTGCTAATTCGATCTGCATGTTACGTACCTCAGTTTCCATACTGCCTAATTGTTGTTCCTGAAGTTGTAAAATAAACTCTAGATTGCATTCTATAGATTTAATCAATCGGTTTTTAACTAATTTTTATACAGAACATTAGAAATAGAATTTATTATTTTGCTACCTCATATAATTGATATATAGACAATACTAGATAAAGAATTGATTAGTTTTAAAATAGAAAATATGTATAAAATGTAAGAATTATTATCTTTTCTCACCGTGTCATAATTTATCAGACACTATATAGTCATGCTATAAATTCTGTTTCTAAGAAAAATGGATTTATTTAATAACTAAAATAAAAAGCATCGTAAAATGTATACTCGATAAAATAGGTATATATTTCGTGCTGCTTTTTATATTTTAGTTATGAAATAAATCCACTTTTCTTAGGAACATAATTTATGACACGATGTATGTATATTTAAGAAAATATAAAAATTACTTCTTTAAAAAAGGTTTTTTAATAATTTTTTTACAATGTTCTTAACTTTTATTACATATGGAAAGGATTACACTCATTTCCAACAGTTCTTAAAACTTACTAATTGTTTAGTGCTAGTGCCATAGGTCGCAAGTTTATCTCCCAATTCTGCGGGACATGTTTCTCGAGGAAGCAATGGCTTGACAATGGTTGGACCTCGGGAACACATCTCCACGTTTTGCAAATTGTTGCTATCTGTGCGATAACGCTCCTCGATTGGCGATCCACCTCCTGTAAGTCTCGGTGAATCTGCGAGATTAAACATTCTTTCTTTACTAGTAAAATTCTTCACATTCACAAGCCTTTTTTAACAAATAATATGCAGAACATCTTGTTTCTAACGGTTCAACTAGATATTATGATTAATACTAGTTATTCTTACTGCATGCGGTTTCTGTAGTTGGCGACAAGGTGTCAGTGAACGATGATCGAAAACAGCATTTGCATCGGTAGTAAACGTCGTCCCGGAGTTGCGCGTTAGCTTGTGGACGCGAGGATAATACCGGCGACGTTGATGGAGGAGACGGAGTAACACCTGGACAGGTGTAACAGCAAGTAGGTCTAATCACTAGCTGATTCAAAGTGGCCAATTGGCGACTCAACTCCATATTTTCTTTGATAATTATACGCATTTCTGCCTGCAGGCCGCATACCTTCCTCTGTAAACTCTCGAGAGCTGTATCTTTTTCTAATAAGGCTTCTTCTAACTTGTACCTGTTTGCAGGACAATACAGTTTTCCATACACTCTTGAGCTTTCGGTTTATTTTAATATCAGAAGTACTTTATTTTAATTTTTCGCTATATAAAATCAGAACGTATAATTGAAATGGGATAAAAATATGGGAAAAAATGGGATCATTTCAAGCTCAAGATGTTATAAAACTTTCACAAATGAAATGACCATCAATGTGCATATTTAATTCATTGTTATGAGATCGATATACCGTAAAACCCGGGTTACGTATAAGTGACATATAATTGACATGCTTTAATGCTGAAAACATCGTGAAATTGTCACCGAGGGAACCGTACAATCAAGCATTTTATTCGATCTTCTATTATTTATTATGCAAATAAAATAACCCAGATAGCAAAGTAGGCCAGTCATATTAGACATCGAACCTTCCAATTACTCTTTTCAGGTTGCAACCATCATGAATCGCTTTGATTTAAGGTGCTGTAAGTGGGATTAATTTTGCTTCGCATAATTAATGCGCATTAAAAAGTTATTAACAATATTATCAACAAAAAACGCGATTTTTTTATTTTTTCTCAAATATCTCGAAAACTAAGCAAGATAACTAACTAACTATACGTACCTTTTTTGTAGAGCGTAAAATTATCTACAATAATGATCTGAACAACATTTATTGTCAAGTCAGTCGTTTAGCTTGCACGCGCCGTCAAAGTCCGAGACTCGGATCTCGAAAACCATCGATTTCATAGTTTTTTTTATGTTGCGTCGGTGATATTTTTCAGTCATTTAAAATGGAATTGAAAATTCCCAAAAAATCACACATCATCTGAGAACTACAAAGAATACTTTTCAGGGTGTAACCGATTTTTTAGACCCTTTTTCTTTAGTTTGTAGCTATGTAAGCAAAAAATTTTGATTTTTTGGACTACTCTTAGTTTTTCGCTGTTTTCAGACCTTAGAATTTATTTGAGACGAATTTTATCGTATGCATCTTGTTGTGGACGAAATTTGCAACAAAAAAGGACCCTTGTATTTTCTTCGTACGACGAACGCTGATTTTTTTATTGACGCGCAAAGTTATCTAATATTGCGCATAGGTCGGATAACGCTTGTTTTACACTAAAATAATTATTTTTTATTAAAATTTACGTAATTTTTCGCATTATTATTGAACCATATTGCAAAGCCGTTTTCAACACATTCTCTCATGTTTACTTATTTATTAACAAATTGTTTACTTAAAAATTATTATAAACAATTAGAAAAACATATTATATTTGTTGTACTCGTGTCTCATTTCAACTCAAAAAATGTTTTTAAAAAATTTATTCACATTATTTATAACATTTATTCAAACATGCAGTGCATCTTTTGACTATTTTTCACACCATCTCTGAGCCAATGGTGCGTTTTTTTGTGGTTTTGTGGTTTCTCAGTAGGCCTAATCCACAAGCATTGAAGATATGTCCTTTCTATGTCCTTTCAAAATCAAGAAGTTGAGCAAAACGAGACAGAAAAGGATGAAAGTGACATAGAAGATATTGTAATTCAAGCTGAACCTACGGATACTGAGGATTGAAATAATTATTCAAGACGCGGATGTTAATTTTCATCAACATCTGCGTGTTGGATAGTTTTAGTGCATCCAAAGAATATCCAAATAATTATCACATCAAAAGAACATATTTTCAATGCTTGTGGATTAGGTCTACTGGGGAAACCACAGAAAAAAAACGCACCATTGACTTTACCTCAGAGGTGGTGTGGAAAATAGTCAAAAGTTGCACTGTCTGTATGTTTGAATAAATGTTATAAATAATGTAAATAAATTTTTTAAAAACATTTTTCGAGTTGAAATGAGACGACGAGTACAACGAATATAACATGTTTTTCTAATTGTTTATAATAATTTTTAAGTAAACAATTTGTTAATAAATAAG
This sequence comes from Temnothorax longispinosus, assembly GCF_030848805.1. NCBI lineage: Eukaryota > Metazoa > Arthropoda > Insecta > Hymenoptera > Formicidae > Temnothorax > Temnothorax longispinosus. Next base: position 41,662 of record NW_027270550.1, on the reverse strand, counting down.
TAAAAATGAGAGAATGTGTTGAAAACGGCTTTGCAATATGGTTCAATAATAATGCAAAAAATTACGTAAATTTTAATAAAAAATAATTATTTTAGTGTAAAACAAGCGTTATCCGACCTGTACGCAATATTGGATAACTTTGCGCGTCAATAAAAAAATCAGCGTTTGTCGTACGAAAAAAATACAAGGGTCCTTTTTTGTTGCAAATTTCGTCCACAACAAGATGCATACGATAAAATTCGTCTCAAATAAATTCTAAGGCCGGAAAACAGCGAAAAACTAAAAGTAGTCCAAAAAATCAAAATTTTTTGCTTACATAGCTACAAACTAAAGAAAAAAGGTCTAAAAAATCGGTTACACCCTAAAAAGTATTCTTTGTAGTTCTCAGATGATGTGTGATTTTTTGGGAATTTTTAATTCCATTTTAAATGACTGAAAAAAATCACCGACGCAACATCAAAAAACGATGAAATCGAGGGTTTTCGAGATCCGAGTCTCGGACTTTGACGGCGCGTGCAAGCTAAACGACTGACTTGACGATAAATGTTGTTCAGATCATTATTGTAGATAATTTTACGCTCTACAAAAAAGGTACGTATAGTTAATTACTCTATCTTGCTTAGTTTTCGAGATATTTGAAAAAAAATAAAAAAAATCGCGTTTTTTGTTGATAATATTGTTAATAACTTTTTAATGCGCATTAATTATGCGAAGCAAAATTACTCCCACTTACAGCACCTTAAATCAAAGCGATTCATGGTGGTTGCAACCTGAAAAGGGTGATTGGAAAGTTACCCCCCTAAATTAGTCTAATATGACTGGCCTAAAGCGTGTCTGAGCAAAATCGCGCAAACCTGTGATTGCTTATGATGCTGGTAACTTGCCGTAATTAAATATTTGAAGCAACACGCAGGGTATATGTATTGCCAGCAATTTGTCGGCAAGAGAGCAGCATCAAATTTACTTCGCGCTGCTAACAATATGACAGCATTGTGTGATCCTATGAATTATTACAGCAACATGACAGCAACAGCTCGAATTTTGAATCAGACGATTTTAGACCGCAGCATAAGTTGCCAACAAGTTGCTGGCAAGTTGCTATACAAAATTGTTATATCGTGAAGGCATCAACTTGCCGACAAATGCGGACTCGGTTGCCACAATTCTGATAGCAACACACACATATGTTGTCGGCAATAGGCCAGCAACAATGCAGACACGTTGCTATCTGGGAACTATCAAGTATTAAATTTCTTTTTATACTGAGTGTTCTGAAAAAGTTGACCAACACAATCGTTTTTATTTTACCCAAAACTATAATAACTATTTTAATTTCAGTTAAAAAATATTAAATTTTGTTTATATATATTTGTTTTGTTTAAAATATGCAGATATCTGAAACAAATCTAAAATTTCACGTTTTGTGCTATTTTCAAATACTCACCTATATACCTCAAAATATAATCAGATATAAGATATTTTTTGTAAATTTATATACATAGAAATTTTTTCATCAGATAAAATATGATCCGTTTGCTTTATATATTATATTAAATTTGTTTAAAATTTACATATTATAAAAAGGTAAACATACTTTCCACCTTCCAGTTGCGCATTTTCTTTAACCAATTTTTCCTGCATCGTTAACGACTCTGTTAGTTTACCAGTTAACTTTTCAAAACACTTTTCTCTTTCTTTCTGTTCAGTGTCCACTACCACGAGTTTTGGAAGCACGTCCGTGTAACCGCAAACAATTATTCTCGGAAGTCTAGTAAGAATATGCGATCGAGATTAGCTAGCAACAAATTGTTGTATATAACTATATATACATATATAGTTATAAGAATAAAATGTAACTTACTTATCTTCGGGATATTGTATTTGCGGTATCTCGAAGTGATCTTCTTCTAGAATCTTTTTGAATGGTTCTTCGTCTCTTTTTTTAATCTCAATTTCTTCTATTTCACCGAGCTGTTCTACTTCTTCTCGCGCCTGCAATATATTTATTGCGTTATATTTTTAACAATTACTTCTATATCTATTGCTTATTTCATTTATTTCATTTTATTGGCACGCATTATTGCAGATTTCCATGTTAAGTATATCGCGGAGATATGATCACATGTAAAATAATTTAGGCAGAATTATACTAAATACATCTTTTAAATCTTTTCGTAATACTTTCTGAAATTTTTGCGTCAACTGCTCCAGTTCAGCTACTTTTGACGTGAGAACGTCTTGTTTCTCTTGAATCATTAGCGTATCTTCTTCTGTTAACTCGGGTTTCTGCAAATTAAGGAAAAGAGATATAAATGAGATATAAATTATCATAATGCATTATTCAAAGTATACATTATTAAAAAATAAAAATAAGGCTGAGATAATTTGTATATTTCATAATATGATAATAAAATTAATACTTCTTTCAGTACGAAAAACATGACGGCGTCAAAGTTGAACAAAATGCAAAAAATCAGATAAAGGCAATCAAAGAAAAAAAATTTCCGTTGGAAGTGTCGAAATCGGTGGAATTTCAACTAAACGATTTAATTCACAATCAACAAAACCGCTCAAGGTAATAATTGTTTTGTTTTTATAATATATTTGTATCTATTAACATTACAAAATAATAAAATATATGTATGTAGAAATATGGCCGAAAACAAAATATCAAATAGCGAAATACAAGAAGAAGAAAAAGAAGAAAAGAAACTAGTTGAAGATGTTATTGTAGACGAGGGATCTGCTGCAACGATAGAAGATCTTAGAGAAGATCAAATAAAAAAAAATAAAGATGAGCGTGAAGATAAGAATAAAGATAAAAATGAAACTGTAGAAGATAAAGCTAATAAAGACAAAGTTGAAGAAAATAAGACTGATGACAAAGACACAGTTGAAGAAAATAAAACTGATGACGAAATATAAATGAGATATAAATGAGATATAAATTATCATAATTATCTCATTAACAACGTCGTACCAAATAACAATGAAACGTTACCTCCGATAATTCAGAAACTTCACGTTTTAATTGTTGGATTTCATCTGTTAGCAGAATGCATCTCTCATTCATTACTTTTAATTCTATGATTATGTCATCGGTTAAAAGAGGTGAACTGATTATTGGTTGTACAAATTCCTTAGATTTTATTACTTTATCTGCAATTTTAGAATATAATATATTAGAGTAAGATAGAGAAAGAGAGAGAGAGAGAGAGAGAGAGAGAGAGAGAGAGAGAGAGAGAGAGAGAGAGAGAGAGATAAATGGTTAGATGTTATAAATTTATATTTCAAGTAATTGAAATATACCTTCCACATCATCAAGTGAGATAGGAGAGGGTGAAAATTTTTCTGGCAAATCATTTCCATCTTTAACTTTTTCTTTTATTTCCTCTTGATTTTTATCATTGCTTTTGTTTTTGTCATCAATGTCTCCTTCAACTTTGTCTTCATTATCAGTTTTATTTCCTTCAACTTTGTCTTTGTCATCAGCTTTATTTCCTTCAACTTTGTCTTCGTCATCAGTTTTATTTTCTTCAACTGTGTCTTTGTCATCAGTCTTATTTTCTTCAACTTTGTCTTTATTAGCTTTATCTTCTACAGTTTCATTTTTATCTTTATTCTTATCTTCACGCTCATCTTTATTTTTTTTTATTTGATCTTCTCTAAGATCTTCTATCGTTGCAGCAGATCCCTCGTCTACAATAACATCTTCAACTAGTTTCTTTTCTTCTTTTTCTTCTTCTTGTATTTCGCTATTTGATATTTTGTTTTCGGCCATATTTCTACATACATATATTTTATTATTTTGTAATGTTAATAGATACAAATATATTATAAAAACAAAACAATTATTACCTTGAGCGGTTTTGTTGATTGTGAATTAAATCGTTTAGTTGAAATTCCACCGATTTCGACACTTCCAACGGAAATTTTTTTTCTTTGATTGCCTTTATCTGATTTTTTGCATTTTGTTCAACTTTGACGCCGTCATGTTTTTCGTACTGAAAGAAGTATTAATTTTATTATCATATTATGAAATATACAAATTATCTCAACCTTATTTTTATTTTTTAATAATGTATACTTTGAATAATGCAAAATTAATTCTTGTCAAATACAAAGACGAGTAATCAATTAAATAATTGGAGAATGGACGTAAATAGAATACTACGATACAATAGCGTAATTACCACCTTGAAAACAAACTGCTTGAGGTTTGTTGTCCGTGGCGAAAAAGATTGCAGAAACAGTGTTTCTACATGAGGTTCTGATTTTGTGGCATTAGATATTTTGACCGACTTTTGTTTGTAACAATGTAATGCTAAAGGAAATACATCATGCAAATTCAATGGTTTCTTCAAGTCGAAGAGAGATTCCAGCGAAGCAAACGCGTCTTTCTTTAAGCATGATATATTATCATAATATCCATCATTTTGCTGAAGCTTAGAACAGCTTTGTTTGAAGCTTTGTCCCTTCGAATCATGAGAACTCTTTGCTCTGGTCGGCAAACGTTCGTGCGTATGAGAATATTTTTGTAGAGAAGAATAGTTTTTTGCACGTGGTCGTCGTTTCTGCACAATAGGAGCAACTTTTGTACATAAACATTTTTTGGAAAATTTAATTTTATAATATTTAAATCTTTTATGTCAATGTAAAATATTTTATTAAGATTATATAAAATAAAATATCTTAATAAAAGCGATATCTGATATAATTATTATAAGCATTACACATATTTATATGATATTGTTATATTATAATAAAATATTTATTTTAATATCATTATTTAATATTTCGCAAATTTTTGCTCTTTAAATAAGATAGCTAAAATTTTAAAGGTATCCAAAAACATATCAAAATGAGGTTGAATGTAATGATAATGAGATGTCACACTGGTCGGATCACACATATGGTTTTTAAAGATTAATCACGAAACATACACGGTATACGCGCTTTGGTAATTATGGAGGAGAGGGGCTTCCTTACCGATTTGGCTAAAATTTCACAATTTTGTGTATTTTGGTGCGTAAAACATAAATCTGTAAGTTAGAACTATCGCTCTCAATTAGAAAAAAAATTTTTATGCACCATAAAATACACAAAACTGTGAAGTTTCAGCCAAATCGGTGAGGAAACCCCTCTCTTTCATAATTACCTGCGCTTTATATAAAGAAAAGAATATTTTATTTAGAAATATTAATTTTACCTTCATATTTTTACCTTCGAATCACAGGACCGATTTTTGCTTGATCTAGCAAGATATAATAATGATGTATGTGCAGCACAATTGTAACCTGCAATTTCTCCGTTATTTCCTGTGACAAAACTACTTATACCGTCAAATTGTGAGTGGTAATTTGAATGGAGAAATATTTTTGTGTGACTAATCGGAAAGATTGTATATATAAAATATAACACATAATATACATATGAAAAGAAATTAAATATCTTATAATGTCACTGTCGAATATTTTGCTTACTTCAAAATATTTCGCAGTTCTTTTTACCGAATACGTAATACGTGTGTCAATTATTTTTATTTTATGTGTTCTAACGTATATGTATCTCTCACCTATTTTCCTTTTTCTGTTTGTTTCGATGCTTGAATATCAATAATCTGCAAGATCCGTTATATCTATAATAAAAAAATATCCGTACACATAAAGCAATATAGATATCCACCAGTACATCGAGAAGAAATCAACAGATAGGTTTATGAATTATTAGAAAACGATATTATCTAACGATCAAAACCACTGACTCACTTAATAAAAAAGTGTACAAGTATAAATTTGCACATTGCTTTCTCATAGTTTTTAAGTGTGCAAATTATAAATTTGAGCATTATTTCCTCACAATTTTTAGGGCTGCAAATTATAAATTTGTACGTTGCTTAAGCAACATTTTATTTCGCTCATAAAGCTTTCTCTACGAGGAAGCCAAATTAAAAAATATCTACTAATAATTATGCATAAAAAAACAGGGTTTTTCAAAAGAAGAAGCTTTATGAGCGAAATAAAATGTTCCTTAAGCAACGTGCAAATTATTGTAATAATTTGCATACTTAAAAATTGTGAGGAAATAATGTTAAAATTTATAATTTTTACACTTAAAAACTATGAGGAAGCAATGTGCAAGTTTCTATTTGCACACTTTTAGATTTTATCATCGACTAGATTTTGAGAATATTTATAGCAAAATGTTCAAGATCTTTTAATGTCTCAAAAGTTTTATCGCGAAAAATTCTATAAATATAAATATGTATAGATAAACATAATAATTGTAATTTGTAGATGTAATGTATAAAAATCCATTCTTAGCCAATAACTTTTTATTAATAACGCCTTTTTATTGAACATTTTTTTAAAAACCCTCTGAAGAATTTTATGGGCATAATTACGTATTAGTTCAACGTCCATGTTTCGTGGATATATATGTTGGAGTATCACTTATAGCGGTTGCATCATCAAAACAATGGCTGCTCTTAGGCGTACGTCTCTCCGTGACTTTAGATAAGCGCCGCGAAGAAAGAATTATCCTTTTCAACTCATTGTCGGCGAATATTTACGGTCATAACGTCATGGTGAATCTTGGGTGGTGAATAAATCTTGGTTATATTAAAAATACATATATAGTTTGTAGTACTCTTTTTATTCTTTTTATAAATATAAATATAATAGTTATTTGTGTGTAACAAGTGTCGTAAGATGAAAATTCCCGGGTGCGGAGTTTACGTGATAGACCACTTTCCAGGCACTTGCAACATAAAATAGGGAGTGTAAGTCGTATGTAAAGATGAAAATTCCCGGGTGCGGAGTTTACGTGCGTAAACTCCGCACCCGGGAATTTTCATCTTTACACACGACTTACACTCCCTATTTTATGTTGCAAGTGCCTGGAAAGTGGTCTATCACGCACGCGTAGCGTGCGTAATGGGGCACTTTCCATGCACGTGTTGCATAAAATAAATTAAATAAAAATTAAAAGAACACTACAAAATATAATATTTCCTTCTCAATTATTAATATTTAATTGTTATTATGCAAATTTAAATGTTATTATTGTTTGAGAATGCAATAACTTTAAAAATAACACTCATCACAGACGCCGTGACATTTTTATCAATTCTTGTCTCTATATGTTTATACGCACATATCAATGAGCTTCAGCCGTTCTCGCAGCTACTTCAGCAAAACCTCTTCGACAACTGATGTTTGGAGACGTGTGTTGATTTCAAACTCGCAATTAAAACTGGACCAAACGGAAGCCGCTATCTCCCCAGGTAGCAGGATGACGTAGACGTTTTAATGACATTAAGACGTTATTAATACGTCATTCGACGTCACTCTGCTACCTGGGTCACTAGCAAGGCATCGAAAAATCCAGTCACAATTTAACAATTCCGCGAAGCCAGTTAATGCTAATAAATGATAAATATATCATTTCCGCTCGCTGTTTTACTTCCGCCAAGTGTGCCCAAAGTGTCTGGCATATTCTTTGATGTTTATCGCATAAAAAACCCCGGAATTTTCATGGTTATTCATTCATCAGGCAGTTGTCAGTCGATCATCGGTCAGTCGACGCGAGCAGTCTAAATTACAGTAAACGAAAATGTATAAACGTTAGCGATTTCCGGGACACTTTCACCACTCGGTCTACCCCTAAATACTAAATCTTATTTAAATTTTGTTGTCGCGAATGCTACTTCCTTTTTCACGCGCCGCGCGAACAATTATGCTAAAGTTAATTTTGTTTAAGAAAGATCACGCATAAAGCTCTCGATTAAGCGGACATATAATATAGTGATAAATGTCCATCAGCAATCGCGCTTTTAAGGATATCGGTTGCCATCTTATCGTCACTTGATATTATAAAGAAAATATTATAGCCTAGCTCGTCACCCCTAATATTTATCGTGACGGACATTATGACCGGAAATGCTTGAAAGAAATGATCCTTCTTCGTGACGCTTATCTGAAGTCTAAAGTCCAATATAAGACGATCGATACATCGCAAGAAACACAAGCTGTGTAAGCACTGTATACTGATATAATGCACTGTATTGTTAGGCATGCTTCTTGGTCCACAGTTTGGTCTGGCATTGCCGACGTGCTAGTAATCGTGTATCCGGTACGCGAGGTACATGCTTCTGCACATTTTGCAGTCGTTCGTAATTCGACGTCTGCGAATGCGAGTCGGGATACCGCGGCTCGTTATGTGATACCAGTGAGAACAGCCTCATTTTTACAGTAATAATAACGGCGGAACATGCATTCCGGTAATACCTGGTGACACGAATACTCTTTTAGCGCACGTATTTTTCATTTGCGATGCAACTGTTCAACCCGACATGAATATAACAACGTGTTAGAGTAACACGAGAGAGATAGCGAACGACGTATGAAATAACGAGAATATTACTAAAGATGTTGTATGTTTTACAATTTACAATTAGTAATAATGACACTTCGCGTTCACGAAAGGAATTTAAAAATACGTAATCGCGAATCACGAATACTTAGCGTAAATACATTTTTATCGCGTTTAAAAGTTATGCATTTACACAGTACTCACTGCGCACAGCGCAGAATGCATTTTCACCAGTAATCATTACGCATAGCGCAGAATGTATTATCATTTACGCAATGTTTGTATATGCTTACTTAATTGAACGCGATCTTTTGGTTAAGTGTTTCCATACTTTTTCCTCACTATGTATATGTATACATATATTAAATTATTTAATATAGAAGATACGGAAAAATGTTTCAGATAAAACTTGCATAGTTTGTAGAGGAACAAATAATGGTGAAATTAATTTGCGAAAAAATCGATCTATCAAGCAAAAACGGAGCAACTAGCAGTGAAAAAATAATAATAGAACTTTAATTTATCTTTGTCTTAACATTTAATGACTATATATGTATATAAGAAGGCTTTCATTTTTCAGAAAAATGTGTTTTACGCTGTAACTTTCTCAATATTTGAGATATCGGTCTATTTTTAATTCTATTATATTCTTCAGTCTTTTCTACCCCTATTTCATATATAATTTTTTAAGATTTAGTTGATTAGACCCAGTAGCTTTATAAGGCTCCTATATATTTGTACGGATTCCCCGAAATTTCAAATGTCTGTATTTCAAGAACTAATCAACCAAATCTTAAAAAATTATATATGAAATAGGGATAGAAAAGACTGAAGAATATAATAAAATTAAAAATAGACCGATATCTCAAATATTGAGAAAGTTACAGCGTAAAACGCATCATCTTTCTGAAAAATGAAAACTTCCCTAAAATCTATACCGTTTAACGGATTTTAAGAAAATTAGAGGAGAACATACTTTTTATCATACTCTATTTGTGTACAAAATTTCAGCCCGGTATCTAAAAAATTGTAGAAGTAGATGCGTGTACAAAGATCCGTACGCACACACATACACACACACCCATATACGAGGTTTACAAAAACGAAGCTTCCTCTATGAAGAAGCAATAAAAACCGGAATGAAAGGGGAGAACGATCAAATAGGATTTAAATTTGTTTTGAATAGTTATTAGTAAATAAAGAAAAAAATAAGGACTATATTCACATATGAGGCAATATGAATCGTACACACGTTGTTATAACGACCAACAAAGTAAATCAGGTCGATAACCTATATAGCAAAAAAAACCGTAGGATTATCTGATCCCATTTTGAAAATGTGCCCTAGGACGTCATTCTTAAAGGCACAATGCCAGGCAATAGACAGAAACAGAATTTCCGACGCGTTGAATTTCTATTGCCTGTACCTGATGTTATACTTTAAAAGTTTTTGACTGTAATTGGCTGATTTGCTTACTGCTTAAATTTTACTGTTTAAGTTTTTTTTTGTGTGCCATGGCCCTTACATGTTTTCCCTATAGGGAATATATCTCATTTTATATAGGAGAGACCGGGGCAAACTCGACACCAGGGGGGGGGGGGGCAAACTTGACACTAGGCTTTTTGCCAATTTAAATCTATCGTAGAAACTTGCCTTTCCTACTGTAAATGCGTCTTTATGTGCCAGTATTATCAACGGAATTTGGTGACATTCTGAGTTATGGTGTAATTTTTAGCGCGACATAAGCGTTTTTGATGATGAATATTAGTAATTCTGATCTCTCGAAAATTTCTACTCTTTCATCGAGCTTTACTCTTGTGAATCTACCGGTAAGTGATTTTGATGGGAAATTCGATGCTTTATACGAATCCGATAATAGTTTTTGCATATTTTCAAAATTTTTATATTTTTGGTTTTGGAGTAACAAAAGTGAAAAACGAAGTTCGGGGCAAAGTCGAAACCACGCCGTTTTATCGGCTCCCAATAACAAACAATGCTTGTCTTTGCGTCACTTTTCCTTTTCTAGGGGCAAAACTAAGCGACGTACAGCAAAATTTCCTTAAGCAATTTTGTACCTGAAGGAACACTCTTTAAATGTGTACCATTAAATTTGCTTGAAAATTTTAATTAATTGTTGAAAATTGCCTTTGAAAAAATCGTGTCGAGTTTGCCCCGGTTTTCCCTACATATATGAAGTACAGTATTTTTATGTTAAGCAAATATTGTCGTCGGGTGACAGATCTATATATGTATGTGCCCAAATTAAGTAATATTTTTAATTCTTTTTCGTTTATGATACAAACTCGACTGATGCCCAGTATATTTTTTCGCGTATTTTAATTGTGTAAAAGAATTTTGCAATTCTGTAAAGTCAATTCAAAGATTTCAGTATAAAACAAAACGTCAGTAAATTGCTGCCACTATAGGATCTCCTTAAGCGGCACAGCCATGTTATTTTTAAAGCCACATACCGTCGTTATCATCACAGAAATACCAGGAATACTGTGGGGCACACGGTGAGCAGAAAGTTACCATCACTCCCTATTAAGAACAAAGGATTATCGAAGACCGGCGTCGGAACCATCTCGGGCATTCCAATACGCGACTCCGTTAAGTACGCGTCTGATATTAGTGCGTTAACTCTGACAGCGTTTACAGCGTTTTTTAATATTATTTACTGAGATCTTTAATATTAATTAGTCACTGTGTTCTTAATATTGTTTACTACGTTATTTTATATTGTTTACCGCGTTTTTTTTTTTTAATATTATTCACCGCGTTCAATGAGTTTTAGTACGGTCATATTGTTACCTGTGTTGCAAAGTGTTAATAAAATTTGTGCAATTCTGAAGATGTGTGAAGGTGAAGTCTCAGAAAGCCAGCGGAACTTCACCCTGATTCAACCCCTTCAAGAAGAGGACATCATGCAGCGACACATCCTACCTCTTTACTCCGACCATACAACTGAGGCTGGATTTCTTATTTCAGTAAGTCACCGTTTTATTTTTGATTGTTTAAAGCTATTAAAGGTTTGAACGAATCTGATCGTTCAGTTATGCCACTTCGAATATCCCCTGGTAAAGTCGATGCAGGCAGACTGACCAAAATTAAACGGAGTAAAGCGCGTCTATTACCATTTCAAAGGAGCGAGAGCGAGAGAGCGTGAACAAAGGAGTGAAAGTGAGGAAACGTGTGTGAGGGAGCGAGAGTGAGAGCGAGAGAACGTGAGTGATAGACAGAGAAGAGTTTTGGAAAAAGGAAGAGCGAAATTATTTCTCGTATTTATGGATGGAAAACTTAGGAATATTATGATCGCAAGGGATGGATAATAACGCACTCTTAAAACAAATAAAATATTACAGAATACATAAAGGCATAAAAATATTATACTGTCTTTAAATTATATATTGCTTAAAAGTGTTTAACATACTAAAAAAAGAATTAATATTATTCAAAAATTATCTTTTTAAAAGAATGTAAAAAAAGTCGCCAAGTGCACATGCCTATATGAAAAACTATTGTACAAAATTGTTTTAATATATTCAACCAAAAATATAAAATAATTGTGCATTGCAACATAAATAGTGTTCATTTTTGTAAGAAGAATGTTTAGGTGAATAATAAGTATTGTTCAACATTTCATAATTTAAAAATGTAAAACTTGTTTTCTAAAAAAAGTGTTAAAATTAGAAAATTGCGTTAAATATAAAAAATAAATATAATAAATGTTTTAAAAAATTAAACATTTTTTAGCCTACCAAGATAATAGAAGATATTTAAATGTATATATAATGTTTAATTGAGATAAAAAAATATTTAGTGCACAAAAAAAACTTAGCGTTACTAGATCTCGGAATATAATAAGATAATGAAAACAAGTAATATTTTTAATTTAGACCTGTACATGACACACGTATCGTACATGCTTAGCATATTTATTTATTTATTTCGGCCATATTTAGTCTGACAACGCCAAGTTTTTTTGCATTAAATATTTTTTTATCTTAATTAAATCAAGAGACACGGTAGTGTCTCGCGCCAAGTACACGCGGAGCGAGACCGACCGTGACTCTTTTACGCGACGCGACGGGTTGCGAGTACCCGCGATGTTGAGATCTCGATAACGAGTGAACGGATCAAGTTCTAAGTAGGCTTGATCGATAGCTTGGGGTCCAATTAGGGGGGGGTTTCTCTCATAATATTCCGCTACGTGCCCTACGAGCGGAGATATTGCGACGCAAAGTCCAAATGTGAAAATTTATTTTTAAGATACGTATACTTCTAACGCCGACATTCTTGTATGATGACGTCATAATCAGAAACGTCACTTTCACTTTTTCGACGCTGGCGGCGCAGGTATCGCCAGTTTCGATATCGCGCGCGTATTTCGAAATTAGGTCGATAGACTTATCGGTCAGGAGGAAGATTTCTATTTAGGTAAATTAGGTATATACTTATATAATATATATTGAGTCAATTGCTTCATGTTTATCTGGAGAGATTTCGTATCCTTACATCGTATTACCACCGCTGCCGGAAAAGAAGGTTCTCTACGCTTGGCAGAAAGTGCCGCTAGGGAATTTTAAGTCGATTCTTATGAATCAAGCTTGAATTCGATGTCTCCTGTCAGTCAGTTCATCATCTGATCAGTTAACCTATCTCGATCGATCGAGAGACACGGTAGTACGCGCGGAGCGAGACCGACCGTGTGACTCTTTATTACGCGTCGCGAGGTAAGGTGCGACAACGCGCGCATACGCGCGTACGCGAAACGGCAGTAACACCGTAATCGTGCCGGCGATATACTGAATTGAATTGCTTCGTGCTTATCTAGAGATTTCGTATCCCTAGATTCCCTACATTGGGTGCGTTCAGCCGATACTCCCGCTAGCCTAGCAATCGTGAGCAGTCGCTCGTTTTCGCTCGTTTCCTCTCCTTTGACCCAATGGATTAAAAGGAGAGGAAACGAGCGACTGCTCACGATTGCTAGGCTAGCGGAGTATTCGGCTGAACGCACCCATCGTGTTACCATCGCTGCCGGAAAAGAAGGTTCTCTACGCTTGGCAGAAAGTGACGACTGACACGTTCGATCCCGACTTCGTTGATCGCAGAAGAGCTGAACTCGAGGTACGTTTCCGATTTGCAATTATAAAAGTATCGTGCGATGAATGTTGTACCCAATTATAACCTCAAATGAAGTTGTGCACGTTGCTGAAAGATATATATATATCTTGATATATAGGCTACGGTCAACGTGATACAAATGCTCTGGAGCGTTCTTCTTCTCCTTCTTTCTTCATTGAAAGAAAAGAGAAGAGGAATGCTTCGAAGCATTTGTAGTGTCACGTTGACCGTAGCCATAATATCATATTAATACATTATTTTATTTTTAGATATAGGTCAAGGATTGCCATTTAAAGCTGGTACGTTTGATGGGGCTGTCAGTATTTCTGCGCTTGTGGTTGTGCTATGCAAGCAAAAACTTTGCACAATCCTATAAAACGTTTATATCGTTTCTTATCAACGTTGTATGCATGTCTGTCAAGAAGCGCAAGAGCAGTGTTACAATTCTATCCAGAGAACGGTGAACAGGTTGTTGATATATATATATCTTGATATATAGGCTACGGTCAACGTGATACAAATGCTCTGGAGCGTTCTTCTTCTCCTTCTTTCTTCATTGAAAGAAAAGAGAAGAGGAATGCTTCGAAGCATTTGTAGTGTCACGTTGACCGTAGCCATAATATCATATTAATACATTATTTTATTTTTAGACGTAGCTGTTGATGAAAGAGAATTAGATGGTGACTTAATTTTGGGAGATATAGGTCAAGGATTGCCATTTAAAGCTGGTATTATTGGAACCACGAGAGTCGCGTGGCAAACGGGAAAAAGAAAACGAGGACAGTAAACCAAGCAGCGGAAAAAATATCCCTATTCGACTTTCTCGAGGATAAATTACCTGTACAACCTGAGAGCGTCGAAACAACTAATTTGTCTCAAAACAGCTACATACAAATTAATAAAAGTAATCAAGATCGTTTTGAATCAAGAGGATTTGATAATATATATATATATATATATATGTAGGTCTAGAGGTATGTTCCGGGACTGTTTACGTTTTTTGAAATGTACAGTCCTGGAATATAACGCATATATATGTAATCAGATTCAAAAAATTGTCCCGAAACGTGCCGTAGGACATGAATTTTTTCCAGGACAGTCCTGGAAACTGCCAATGTCCTGGAATATACCGATGTAAAAAATAAAAGTCCCGGAACATACTTCCGGACCTACATATATATATATATATTATATATATTATGTGGTCGGAGGTCCGGAGTATGTTCCGGGACTTTTATTTTTTTACATCGGTATATTCCAGGAATTTGGCAGTTTCCAGGACTGTCCTGGAAAAAATTCATGTCCTACGGCACGTTTCGGGACAATTTTTGAATCTGATTACATATATATGCGTTATATTCCAGGACTGTACATTTCAAAAAACGTAAACAGTCCCGGAACATACCTCTAGACCTATATATATATATATATATATATATATAGATTATATAGAGACATTATTATATATAGAGATTATATATGAGACCATATATAGAGATTATAGAGACAAGATTATAAGAGATACAAATTTTTTATAATTATATAGAGACATTATATAGAGATATTATAGAGAGACATTATATATATATATCCCGCGGCTCTGCCTCTTGGTCTGCGATATATATATATATGAAAAGACAGTATACCATTTGTACTTTCGCGATTTCTCTCACAATCAGTATGAAACGGTGGTTTCGTTGGCTCCTGCCTCTTTTCAGAGGACAATACGGCCAGTATTTGCCACTGTTTACTCGTTATTTGTGCGATGTTCTTAACACTGCAATGCTAAGTCGTATTGCTTCGAAAGAAATATTATTAATTGCTCAAGATACGTTTGACTGTGATAATTATATTAAACGAAAGGTACAAAAGCGATTGACGGATAATGAAGACGATGATACCAATACAGCTGGGCTTTTGAAACAAATTACAATTAAAATTGGAGCGAAAGTTATGATAAGACGCAATATTGATGTCACTTTGGGCCTGGCAAATGGTACAATTGCTACAGTTATTTCTGTTGTGCGGGATATATCTACCGATTGTGTAGAAAAGATTAAACTTCTTTTACCGTCTGGTTTGGAGTATTGTATTGAAAGAGTAAGTGTCAAGTTTAAAGTAATGGAGAAAGCATATGTTATCAGAAAACAATTTCCCATAACTCTCAGTTATGGCATAACCATTCATAAAAGTCAAGGATTAACCTTGCAAAACGCTGTTATGGATATAGGTAATTCTATATTTAGTTGTGCTCAGTCATATGTTGCGTTATCCCGACTACCGTCTTTGGATGGATTGCATTTAATTAACTTTGATCCTTCAGCTGTAAAAGTAAGTGAAAGAGCTATTAGCGAATATAATCGACTAATACGAACATTTCTACCGCAAGCACAAACGATTCCTATTTCGAAAAAACGTTTTCGAAAAGTAAAAGATGTTCCGTGGACATTGTCAAATCTCTATCTATCTACATGTCTATCTACATTTGTAAAAGGTCTCTCTCTCTCTCTCTTTCTCTCTCTCTCTAGCAGCGCCAAGTTTTTTGACAAGAAAAATTTATGTATTTTAATAAAATATTTTTATTTTTTGTACTGTTACCTCTGTAATTCTTTGGGATGCGATTAAATTTTTTAAAATACATATATAAACTTTGTATTTAAATACCTTGTATTCTCTTGTTGGGTTTAAATATTTTAATAAAATATTTGTATTTTGTACTGTTACCTCTGTGTAATTCTTCATGATTCAATTTTTTATTCTAATCGAAGAAAAGCAGTAGTAATATTATACCTCGAAAAAACCTAAGTAACAAGTGGTAGACGTAATCTTTGTATCTCGAAAAATACACTGAGAAAAAAAATTGTTAATCCCAAGAAATATTTAGTTCGATACGTTCAACTAAACATTTTAATTAGTTAACTAAATATTAGTTGTTTCAACAATTTATTTCGTTTTTTAATCAAGAATTAATTAATTCAACTAATGTTTAGTTAACTAACTAAAATGGTTAGTTGAACGTATCGGACTAAATATTTCTTGGGATTGACAAATTTTTTTTCTCAGTGTATGTTCTCTGTAATTGGCGCTGTAATTTAAAAAGAGATATCATTTCTTTTTTGTAATTGTAATAATAGATCACTTGAAGCGCGACTCATTTTTTGATAAGGTAACGTAATTTGTGATGTGTATCACTTGAGTAATAATTTTTGGAAATAAAAATAATACTGCTTAGGTTTTTTCGAGATTTTTGGAGATACAAAGATTACGTCCACCACTTGTTACTTAGGTTTTTTCGAGGTATAATACTACTACTTTGTTTTTTTTCGAGGTGAAGATACTACTGTTTAGGTTTTTTCGAGATTTTTGGAGATACAAAGATTACGTCCACCACTTGTTACTTAGGTTTTTTCGAGGTATAATACTACTACTTTGTTTTTTTTCGAGGTGAAGATACTACTGTTTAGGTTTTTTCGAGATTTTTCAAGATACAAAAATTTCGTCTACCACTTGTTACTTAGATTTTTTTAAGGTATAATACTACCACTGTTTTTTTTTTCGAGGTAACAACATATACACTACTATGCGTGTACTTGGCGCCTTTCTTTACTTTTTTTTTAAAAAAGGTATTATATACATTTAAATATCTTCTATTATTCTTGGTATAAGTTTAAAAATGTTTAATTTTTTAAAACATTTATCATATTTCTTCTGTTTATTTGATACAATTTTCTGATTTTAACACTTTTTTTGAAAAACATTTTTTATATTTTTAAAATTATGAAATGTTGAACAACACTTATTATTCACCTAAACATTAATTCTTATTACGAAAATCAACACCATTTATGTTGCACAATTATTTTACATTTTTGATTGGATAAAATTTGGATTAAATCAATTTTATACAACAGTTCGTACAGGCGCATGCACTTGGCGACTTTTTTTTACATTTTTTGAAATGTGATATTTTATTGATATTAACATTTGATACAAATTTCTAAACCAAATAATTACACTGTAAACTGCATTTTGACGAAGAAATTTGTTGTAGGTTATGGAGAGTTTCATTCTTTTTGTCAGTACACTAGAAAAGTTTGAACATAAGCTATTTGTAAATATTTTCTTTTTGTGGTTTTATGTATCACATTTCCAATTGTGCGTAACTAAGGATAATAACGGGTTGAAAATATGTCGCAATGTTTCCTTAAAAAAACATTACATACGAAAATTTAAAGGGTACCTTTATAATGGATTTGTTTGAAAATGTTTTCAATCAGAATAATTTCGTGCAACTAGATTTCAAAAAGATTAACATATAACAAATCAACAACGTTTATGAACTCGCTACCTTCGAAATTTATTTGAAATTCTTTTCCAGCTAGTCAAATATTTTGCGACACACACTGACACAGTCTAACAAAATTCTCTTAATTTTTATCACCCTACATACACGAACATGTGTAACTGATATGAGAATATCGATCTAAACATGAATTGAACACTAATGATTGCATGTATGTACAGTTTGTATTTGCCATGATATGTGTTATATGAGTACATATTTTTGAATTTTGGTAAATATTTACCTGTATGTAGTCCGTTCCAAATGATCTTCGATTGATCTTGATGATAACTTTTAAATCTAATAAGAATCAAAATTATTGGATTCTTTCCGTGCATGCGTACTAACGTAAAATCTTACATTCACTGGCGGACAATGACTCGTTTCCTAAGATAAGGAGGGAATTTAAAAGTATACCCATGGCCTCTAATCGTTGTCTGCCAGTCTATGTATTGTGACGTTGCGGCTCGCCGCATCGTCGCGGCGCCCCGCCGCCGTCACAAGACGCGGAATTTCGCGCCCAGGGACGGACCAGGGAGGCAACGGCGAGATCTCCAGGGGTCGTAGTTAATCGCGTTTCCGCATTCTGATTACTTTCTTTTGTTTTTATGCAATGTAATACGCGCGGCACCTCACCCACACCACGGCAAACCTTCGAGGGAGTAATCGGCGAAGGAAATCAAGGACGATTGATAACCGAGGAGGGGTGGCAAACACGGAAGCAGCAGAGATCACGGGCTGGCGAGAGCAACGCGGCAGGCGTGCGGCACGTGAGGCAGCGACGGACGAGGCCGCCAATAGCGGGGCCCCAGACGCCTGGGTAAAAACCCGGCTTCAGCAAATGATCTCCACAAAACACCGACCCACGGGGTGGCTGGCCACCGCCCCAGGGTCAAACCGGAGGCACACCGGCACGAGCGAAGTTCCGTCCGCCGCTAAGGACAAAATTTGAGGAGTTGTACGCCGCCGAGGGACTGTTGCCCGCCCTCGAAGGATCTCGTATCGACAGCACTGCGCCGGGACACCGCGGGCTTGCAAGCTCGCGCCCGATTGGCTCGCGCGCCCCTCAGGAAGGGGTACCGTATCGATTCCGCCATCGAGCGGGTTTAGCGTTTCACTCTCTGGTCGTCCGTCGGCGAGAAAATACGTTTTGATTAAGATACGCGATAGCCACCCCGAGTCGGGTATTTCGATCGTTGTCTGGCGGATCGAGGATCGTTGGTGGAAGGTGACGGCGAGAAGCCCAGGAGGAGGCGTATCACCGGTGAGGTTGCCCGTAAATCGCGATATGTAAAGCCACGACACCGCCCTCCGGTGCACGCTCTCGCTCGGGATAACGCATGTTAAGATCGAGTGTAATTTCGCGATCGATAACGAGAGCGAAGGGCCTCGGGATGGTATCGTGGCCGCGGAACCGTGGTACAAACGTTAGGGCGAATCCCTGGAGATCGTGATAGGCGCGTTAATGAGTTCGATATCGCGAGTATATTGCGTCGTCCTCGCGACCTTGATGTACGACAGCATACGGGCCGGTACTTCGTAAATTGTGTTACCGTTTCTTCGCGTCGGAAAGTTCTTGTGTTTTCGCGTCGGGTGTTAGCGTATCGATTGTGTTCGGATCTCGTTATTACGGGTTGCTAATTGTGTCAAACTCCCATTGGTGTCGATGGAGTCGTTACGTTGGGTTTGCTCTCGCGTTGAGAAACTTTCGTTCACAAGCCCCTTGCGTTCGGTATTCCTTGCGTTACGCCCTATGGCGTCCCGCCCTGCTCGCGATGACCTCGAATTTTGCGTTAGAAATAGTATTCCTTGTATTGTCACAAATCTCGACGCCTCCGTGTTGCGCCCATTTAGAAAATTCTCGTGTAGATTAAGATAGCCTGGCGATGGAATTCTCGTACGGGCGTGGTGTTCACGCGCATCGAGCGTGGTGCACCACCATTTCGCGACATTTTTCGTTACTTTTCGTATCTCGCGTTAGTATTATTACTATTAAGTGTTTGAGACCTGCGCCTTCCGTGCGCCTACAATAAGCTTTGCTTCGCGTATGTTTAATAGCCGCGTTAAAGATTGTTTCTGTGGAATAAATCCAGGCATCCCGCCACCGGCTATTCTTGATTTGTTATGGGCTTTATTTTGTGTTTGATCGAAGCCGGATGGATAAACGTTGTTATTTTCTCGACAACCAGTACTCAATAAATGTTATTTTCTTTGTTATCAGATTGAGTTACAAAATTTACGTATCACCCCGCCGGATATCGCGCTGCCCTTCATTAACCCCGCCCGTGATTAGGTCAAGCTAGCCGATTCCACGCACCTCCACACACTTCGTTTTGCGTCTCGTTTAGGTTTTCGCGATTTCGTGGACGCGAATGTACGCGTCTGGCGCCCAACATTCGGAACATTTCGTGGAGTATCGGAGGTGCGAGGAAACCACTGGAGAGGCCTACTATCCCGCTCTCCTAAGTCCTTTTGATCCGGCACACGTCCCGGAGCGGTCCGGGAAAAAGTCGTGACAGTATATAAGATTTTACATTAGTACACGCGGAAAGACTCCAATAATTTTTGCAGAATTTGTAACGTCAATTGAGTCATCATGAAGAGTTATTTTACGTTTTTGCACAATTAATATTCTATGTTTTACCATTATGATAAATAATCAAATTAGAATTCTAATACATGTACATACTGTCACGACTTTTTACACTCCCGGACCGCTCCGGGACGTGTGCCGGATCAAAAGGACTTAGGAGAGCGGGATGGTTGGCCTCTCCAGTGATTTCCTCGCACCTCCGATACTCCACGAAATGTTCCAAATGTTGGGCGCCAGACGCGTACATTCGCATCCACGAAATCGCGAAAACCTAAACGAGACGCAAAACGAAGTGTGGAGGTGCGTGGAATCGGCTAGCTTGACCTAATCACGGGCGGGGTTAATGAAGGGCAGCGCTATATTCGGCGGGGTGACACGATAATTTCATACTCAGTCAGATAACAAAGAAAATAACATTTATTGAGTACTGGTTGTCGAGAAAATAAATTCAATAAACAAATCAAGAAATTGAGTCTCTAATAAACACGCTGAAGGCTCTATTCTCACACAATTAATAATCCGAGTCGAAAACCGTACGAAAACTCTGTCGCAATGATATCTTAACTTAACGCGAGATATTCGGCTCGGGCGCAACGGGGAGGCGCCGAGTCGTTTAACCAAGCAAGTCGCGATATCGCTAATAATGTTGGGCGCCAGGTGTGGAGAAGGCCACACCACCTTTGACTCGAAGTACGCGTCTAATAACCACGGAACGCCAGGAAGAACTACGCAAGTAACATCTAAACGCACGAAGCGTGTGAACGCCGGTAATTTCTTAACGCGAATACAAGTCTAACATAATTAATCAATCGGCGGGAACGACATTCGACCGCGATTAACAATGCTATCGACATTCCAACGCAAAATTCGAGATTATCACGAGCCGGGACGCCATAGGACGTAACGCGATTACTACCGGACGCAAGTTTCTCAACGCGAGAGCACAATTATCACCCGTAATAACGAGATCCGAACACAAATCGATACGCTAACACCGACGCTCGAACAAAAGAATTTCCCGACGCGAAGAAACGGTAACGCAATTGACGAAATACCGGCC
The DNA here is from genome assembly GCF_030848805.1 of Temnothorax longispinosus. Classification (NCBI taxonomy): domain Eukaryota; kingdom Metazoa; phylum Arthropoda; class Insecta; order Hymenoptera; family Formicidae; genus Temnothorax; species Temnothorax longispinosus. The sequence continues at coordinate 20,169 of NW_027270550.1, read as the reverse complement.
CGTATGCGGCCGTACACCAAGGTCGCGAGGACAACGCAATATACTCGCGATATCGAACTCATTAACGCCTATCACGATCTCCAGGGATTCGCCATAACGCTTGTACCACGGTTCCACGGCCACGATACCATCCCGAGGCCCTTCGCTCTCGTTATCGATCGCGAAATTACACTCGATCTTAACATGCGTTATCCCGAGCGAGAGCGTGCACCGGAGGGCGGTGTCGTGGCTTTACATATCGCGATTTACGGGCAACCTCACCGGTGATATGCCTCCTCCTGAGCTCCTCGCCGTCACCTTCTTCCAACGATCCTCGATCCGCCAGACATAATTCGGAATACCCGATTCGGGGTGGCTATCGCGTATCAATCAAAACGTATTTTCTCGCCGACGGACGACCAGAGAGTGAAAACGCTAGACCCGCTCGATTGCGGAATCGATACGGTACCCCTTCCTGAGGGGCGCGCGAGCCAATCGGGCGCGAGCTTGCAAGCCCGCGGTGTCCCGGCGCAGTGCTGTCGATACGAGATCCTTCGGGGGCGGGCAACGGTCCCTCGGCGGCGTACAACTCCTCAAATTTTGTCCTTAGCGGCGGACGGAACTTCGCTCGTGCCGGTGTGCCTCCGGTTTGACCCTAGGGCGGTGGCCAGCCACCCCGTGGGTCGGTGTTTTGTGGAGATCATTTGCTGAAGCCGGGTTTTTACCCAGGCGTCTGGGGCCCCGCTATTGGCGGCCTCGTCCGTCGCTGCCTCACGTGCCGCACGCCTGCCGCGTTGCTCTCGCCAGCCCGTGATCTCTGCTGCTTCCGTGCTTGCCACCCCTCCTTGGTTATCGATCGTCCTTGATTTCCTTCGCCAAATACTCCCTCGAAGGTTTGCCGTGGTGTGGGTGAGGTGCCGCGCGTATTACATTGCAAAAAGAAACAAAAAAAAGTAATCAAAATGCGGAAACGCGATTAAATACGACCCCTGGAGATCTCGCCGTTGCCTCCCTGGTCCGTCCCTGGGCGCGAAATTCCGCGTCTTGTGACGGCGGCGGGGCGCCGCGACGATGCGGCGAGCCGCAACGTCACAATACATACACATGTACACTCCATACACATACACATACACATACATAATATGCAAAATCCGACCGAGCAACCTCCCCGTGGTGCACATCAGGTTACGCAAATGCCGGCGGTATCGTGCTAAAATCATAAAAAAACAGGGGTTATTTTAAATTGCGATATCTCGCTAAATAATCGGCGTAGGACAAAATTTTTTTTAATTTGAAAGGGCAAAGTCCGTACTTTTGAGATAATATTAATGATTATGTTCGCCAATTTTTTTATTAGGCGGTGGAAGATTGCAAATTTCAAGATTTTGGATATCTCAAATACGTCCTTATTCAAAGCTGACCACGCCTTTGAGTATTAACTTGAGTGAAAATTGAACCAAAGCATCTTATATTAGAGAGTTTACCCTGTAAAATCTTTTTTAAACTTTGCCAGCATCGATCTGCTGTGGTTTTTCTGTATGACAGTACTGACAAGTTACGACTTCTATGCGCCACGTCAAGACTCGTTTCTCACCGGGTGCATTCTCCGCAAGTACAACGTTTCTTATCAGTTTTACAGTCTCTAATTCTTTTGCGGCACCAATATTTGTATGATTAAACACTTACATACTCTCCCGAACCGTGCCCAGTCTTTTGTATGCTTTATCATTGTCATGCCTAAGCAGAAATATTGCACAAATGCGCGTCAGTTCGTTGCGCGCGGGTACGGCGACGGGATCTCTTAGATAAAGTATTTTCTATTATGAGACCCAAAAAAATATATAATAGAAAACCTTTACTCTAGTAAGTTTGTTTGTTACCAATATAATAAATCTAAGGGCCGGTATCACAGTCTTCGATTAACATGATCCTCCGATTAAACTCACTCTGCATCTCTTTCTAACTGTCCCCCTAGAAAGAGACGAAGAGTGAGTTTAATCGGAGAATCACGTTAATCGGAGACTGTGATACCGACCCTATAACTAATATAATAACTGTAATAAACCTGAGATAAATATATATTTGAATGTACATATGATAACTTTGTTCAACAGTACTCTGCTCCATTCCGCTTAAAAAAAAGAAAAAAGAAATTTTTTAATTTATTCTGTTGTAAAACGCAACTTTTTTATCACATCTCCACTTTTACACAATGTAAGCTTTGCGTTCGGCGTTCTTTATGGAATTCGCCAGACATAGTGCGACTCTCAACTTCTTCGAATATCGATCCTTTTCCTTCGATATTATAATTTCTCTATTCAGACCGCGTAAGAAACTCGTTTTTAAGTGATTTTTAATTAAATTTCGAAACTCTGAGCTTATCTGTCCCGACTCTCTTCTCTGTGCATCAAGTATTCGTTTTCCTAATTCTCGGATGCGATTTACATGTGCAACTATCTTTTCGTCTTTTTTCTTATATAAATAAAAGCTAACCGTCCAACCTGGGCTTCATAAACTGTTTTCTTAGGCCCGTATTTTATTTTTAAAAATTACACTAATTTTTGCATTCAATTAAAAGTTTTCCCGAGAATTGACCTGTGTGCATCGCCCTTTAATTTATTACGTACTGAGCGAACCAAGTTTATCTCTTGCGTTGGTGTGATCATGCTGAGTGCTTCCTGGCCTCGAAAAATTTACGAAAGGAATATTTCCTCCATCGAAATACGGCACTACCTCTAATACGTCTTTAATTTAAAAGTGCAAATAATTACCTAAAGTTCCTTCATTTATGACTGCCATTCCTGAATTTAGTGGTCGTTGATTCTGTGACTGCTGTAATTGTTGAATTACTTGTTGTTTGTGAGCCAAGATCCTTTGTAGCTTGTCGATGTCTATATCCTTTGAAACGGAACCCGTTGTTGTTTCTATTATTTCGGAAAGTGGCGTATGGATTATCTTAGTTCTGTTATTCACTTACTGTCACTGTGCACTTATGTTCTTTTTTTTTCACACGAACTTTGACATTCGAACGCTGTCACCAAAAATTATGTCACGAACTGACAAAGAGAATTCGTCCATTTTTGGGTTAATACATTAAAGTACTTTACCCGGGATTGTGGACTAGGTCGTGTGATTACTCTGAGCCGAAAAGATATCGTAATTTCTAAACTTTATAACGAGGATCGGATTTATTAATTGAATTGAAATTAGGGTAATCAACTTCAGAATCCAAGGGAATAAGCTTATAACGCAGAACTTCTTGAATTTGGGTGACTTTGAATTTCGAGGGTTTCTCTAACTCTTTCAGTTTTAGGAAAACCGGAAAGAAATCTTGGTTGGATTAATTGGATCGCTTGTTTGATCTAATTATTTATTTAATTTTTTTAAATTGAGTTTTTTTGCCCCCTTTCTTAGGTATGGAATTAGGATTTAGTATATGAATTTCTGTTGCCACACTTTTTGGCAGCGACAATTTTAAATGAACTTTTCTGTTGCCACTCACTTATTATAGGCAGTAACAGATCTGGATAAGGTATTCAGGGAAATGGTTAAGTATTTCTAGGTAAAATAGATTTTATGATTTTAAAAGTGTATTACTTTTATTTCGAGACATATTACAATTGTTAAATTGAAATTAGCTTTCGAATAAAACAAAAGTCTAAGAATAAAATGAGTTAATGAATAAAATCGCCGATGGTAAACCGAGGTTAAGCGATAAAAAGCGATAAGGTTTGAAAGACCTAAAGTTTAAAAGAGTGCCGTGACATTTTTTTCACGCCTGTTTATACTCAAGTGGCGAGACCCCTCTCCGCGCGAGCTTCTCATCACTTCGTACATATCTTATTGTTAGTGGAGGAGGAAGATTTTGTCTCCGAGTGTAATCCTATGCCTGTCTGACCCGCGGCTCGGCAACAGCATCGCCTGATACGATCGCCGTCAGAAATCGGATAAATATAATTAATAGGTATCGCTCAATTGATAATTACTTTTCTGATTATTAAAACACTCTAGATTTAAATTTTGTTTGCACGTAACAGATTAAATTTATTCACGATATCGAAATCTTTGGCATACTCTGTATCTTATTTTATTTCTTAAATTTTTCTATTCTCCATTTTTTCCTTCTCACATCACGCTTCTATTTTTTTTTATTAGTTTATATTCACAGACTAGTTTGCGATTACTTGAACTGTGATAATACACTTTTTGAAACTCTTCTTTCCATATAAGCCTCATACAAATTTACAGAGATAGATTTGTCGAAAGACAGCTTCTTTTCTCACTCTTCTTTATTGAATGTTTATCTTTAGTTGGGACGCAATACCATGCTTCTTAAAACTGTCTTTCTCTTTAGCACTTAATCAACTATTTATACATCAAGTCACATATGTGAAGTGAGGCTTGAGATCGAATATGAAAACTTGCCTATAAATTAAGCTAAGCGCTTCTGTATACGGAGTCACGCGTTATTCTAGTTTTTTATTTCAACAAAAAGGGAGATTTATTTTCTCTCCCATTTCTACACAGTAAAAATGTAAGCGATGCAATGTATCAGTTTGTATCTTCAGTTAATTTAATAATATTTTACTGCTTTATGTTATAATACTTTCATTAACATTATTTTACTGTTATATTGTGCCATCAAGTTCTGTTGACGGAACATAAATTTAATACATACATAAATTACTATTAAGTAAAAAGTATTTAGCTCTCTCATTTACCACTTCTACACATGTACGCATTAATAATAAACAAAATACCCAGGTGAGAATTTGAGGAAAAACTCAACACCGAGATTCAAAAACTTGGTGTGTTCAAATAAATATATTGACCCCTCACTATTTAAAATGCTATTAGTTTTTATAAACATTTATTGAATATACATATATTATTTGTTCGTGCTATTTTTTTCTTTTGTAAAGACTTTTTGTTAGGTTGATATACATATGTCGCTTTTAATTAATATCTTTTTTATGCGCGTGATATTAATATTTTTGATTTTATCAACCTTTCCTGAATTAAATATTGTATCAAAAAATTGTTAATTAGTGCCGTTAATTGGTAAACTATTTTGAATTTTAATTGACTTTTGGATACTAATGTAACAATAAAGTAAGATTTGTTAACGAGAATTTAAAAAAACTGTTGGTAAAATTGATTGTAGTATCTTTTCGCATCTTACGAAAACCAAAATTTTTTAAGAAATCTTGTTATAATAAATATATATATTTACGAAATATAGCTTAAATCTAGTTTAAATACTTATCAATAGTTTAAGGTAATAGTTAACTCCAATAGTTTAGAAGTTATTTAGCAATGAAAAATGTAACTTGTTTAATTTCTATCAACAATGATGCGCGCGCGAATTTATATTGTGTGCGTGCGTATGTATGTGTAAATGTGTGTAAATGTCAGTTCTTATTAGCTGAGGCCAGGACTAATGACAAACACATGATGGGTATCTGATCCCTTTGGGGTACTTGAATTCTCTGGCCTCTCATATTCAGGATTCATCAAATATCCGAATCTTCTCGGGGATCAATGTGTGCCCCTTTGTTTGTTACGTGTATAAAGTATCCCTAACCTTTAATAAAATATTTAAAAGTATTAACATTTAAAGTTCACGATCACCAATATTCTTTCCCCTCAAAATCTTATAAATTTTATCTGAAACATTTGTATACTTGTCAGACTTATTGTTAGTTTTCGAGATATTTGGCTGGGCTGTTTCAAATAGGACATTTTCTATAAAAAAATTAAGAAACTGAAAATTATTTATATTCAAAACAACGTAATTATTAAAGTTAATACGTTCTTATTAAATTTTAAATCAGTTACCCCTAAGTTAGTAAATTTTTAATTAAATTTCAATATTTAAAAATTATATCAACGTCTTTTAAATATTCCAATAGGCTTAAAGTCTAATCATATAATATAATGATATTATGTTTATAATATATGATATGTGAAAAGTATCTTCTTATCAAAATTTAACTCTGTTTCATTATATATGATCTAAGCGGCCAACATCTCGATCTTGTTATAGTCATAATAATTATGAAACTCGTTGATCTTCAAATTCGAGTCGCAACAGTTTGAACAACTCGAACGCTACATCGGATTTCTAAACCGTTTTGAAATAAATATATAATTCGTCCACAATAATCAGATATGTAATCCTCTCACAATGTTTACATACATATAATTTTCTTATACACTTCGACTTTTTACTTCTCTATAATTTACTTTTTATTGAAGCGAATTAAAGAAGTATTACATTTGGTCACACATCTCTTTCCAAATTACACATTACACTTTTACGTCAAATTACATATTCCACCAGTGTAATTCGTACAATCGGGTTACACTGAAGGCGTGTTAGAAACATTAGACAATTGCTACTCCGAGTTCGAACAGATAATGCCTTCTAGCGATGTGGATTATAGAGATAGCAACTGCGGTTACTCAAACACTCGTATTATTTAGACGAGAATTTAACAAGGATATTGATCAGCTCGCGACTGAAGGGATGCGCGCTATCATGGTTTCACTCGAAAGCCGATATCTAATATTGAGTGTGGAAAAATTACTCAAGGAAATGAAGCAGATGTTTGATCTGCGTCCAGGCAAATTGACCCTGAAAAAGGAATCCGATTACAAAGAACGAAATTCTGGTTCTAGACTACCTTATTGAAGACATGGCAAACCAGCGATTGCAAAACCAAGCCTGCCTAATGAATTATTGGACAGGAGCTGAGTTATTCAAAACGTTGGAAAAGTTTAACCGGAATATAAAAGTTTGAGTGATGTTAGAACGAGGAAGGATGGAGCGAGAGTGATCAGTGGCGAGAAGGCAGATATACCGTCGACAAGGGGAAAACCGACAAAATGTTAAAAATGCCGTGAGGCATATCGCAACGCGATACAAGCGGGCACTGGTGAAAAGAGCGTGTTATGTGTGCGAGTCACGGAATGGAGCCTTTGGCGAGAGAATACTCGAAAACGGAGTTTAGCTCTCAACAGAGCTGTCTGGAGACTTTACGCGAACGATATCGACAAATGTCAATCTATCGAGTTAAGCCGTATATGATTCGCGTGAAAATTACGAGCAGTGAATCGTGTAATTATGTTGTCGATGTAATGACCGATTCAGAATCGCCTATCAGTCTCGTGCGAAGTAACGTAATTCTGGGAGAGTTGTTTACTGGAGAAAGAAAACTATCGATTAGTTTTGCGGAATTAATAGCTCATGGTTGAGAGTTAAAGGAATTTTTTGGCATCTTAGAGATCAACGGTGTGAGAGTTAGGATTAAATTTTATACGGTACCAAGCGATACCATGGCATATAACATTCTCCTTGAAAGATATTTTTTTAATTGTCCACAGCTGTGCATTTCTTTCAGGAAAATTCTTGAATTTTCGGTGAAATGTCGAAAAAGTATACGCGATCAATCAGTTCTAATGCAGATAGAATACAGCGATGACTTTGATCACTCAAGCTGAAAGTCAATTCAGTTGTTGAAGAAAATTTGTCCGCGCGAATTTGTAAAGCTTATCTATATACAAATCAGTGTATATCAGTGTTGACACTTCTTTTTTTTTTAGTATAAGGGCGGGCTCAGAGCGAGTGTAATAATAGTTATTTGTGTAACAAGTGAGGTAAGATGAAAATTCCCGGGTGCGGAGTTTACGCACGAGCCGAAGGCGAGTGCGGTTACCGCACCCGGAAATTTTCATTATTACACACGGCTTACACTCCCTATTTCATGTTGCAAAGTGCCTGGAAAGTGGTCTATCACGCACGCGTAGCGTGCGTAATGGGGCACTTTCCATGCACGTGTTGCATAAATATATTTTATATCACACGTGCGTGGAAAGTGACCCATTACGCGCGCGCCATCTGTGCGACAAATAGCCAATTCTCCACGCGAGAAATTTCCCACTCGAACCCGTGCGGGAATGAGATACCGCGCCCCCCACCCCGCCTGCGCCCAACTTTTCGACTCGGGGGGGCTTGATCGCCCCCCCTCGTTGGGAGAAATAGCTCCCCGCAAGTCCTTCTTTAAGGGCTCGGGGGGGCTTCGCCCCCCCTCGCCCCTGCAAGTCCTTTTTTAAACTTTAGACGCACTTGTGATATAAAATAGTGTGTGTAACACGTGCGGGTTGAGAATTGGACACGCGTGCGGAGTAGACGCACTCGCCTTCGGCTCGTGCGTCACTCCGCACCCGTGTCCAATTCTCAACTTCTCGCATTTGTTACACAAATGACTATTATTTTATATTTTCTTTATTAATGATGCATATTTTCTTAACATTTTTCATATAATATAGTCTCTTTTATAAAATATTATAAAATATAAAACTGTTGTTATGTTTCCTCGGAAGATCTTATTTACCGCATTTTTATTTGCATAACAAGTTTGGCAGATCAATTTTACAACAAATAAATTTTGCATTGTATTTATAGAACATTTTGAAATATTTTGTTCTCATGAATAGCAGTCATTATTTTCTATTAAATTTACTACTTAAATTTACTAAGTTTTTAAAATAAAATTTAATTTTACATTTAACTTTTTGTTATTGTAGCAGTCGAAAGTTTACTTGTAAGCGATATCAAAACACTATTAACGATGCCTGATGATATGTTCCTGAGTCATCTTTTCTGATTTCGAGCGTCGTGACTCCTCTGCATTTATATGTTGTAAATTTAACGCCGGTCCTGAACGGCACAAATATAGAGGGGTCTCATAACAAAACGATATACTCGATGGGTTGCCATTATCTGCCGAGAAGTGACAATTGAATAAAACCCGGTGATTTTTTATCGAAGGTGGAGGGTCCATAAGGCCGGTTTTCGGCTCCCTCTGATTTTGATTTAAAAATATCAGAAACGTTTCATTTTTATAAGAATTATGGAAATCAGGTGATTTTAGGCTAAACGGACATGTTTTGAAGCCTGTAATATCAATTTATGCTACCTACATATCATTTCCTTACATTTGTGTTATGTTACATTTTGATGTAAAACAATTAATTAAATGTTTCGTATTCTTTAGTATCAATATGTATATCTTATACCACAATTTTTCTAAAATAAATTGTTTAGTTATCTTATAGTCACTGTAGATATTTATTTAATGGTAATATGTGTTATATAAAAAAGTTAGAAGAAAATATAGTTTAACGTGAGTAGATAAAAAAAACTTTGTACTCAATTGGTGTCAACCGTTGACGCCAGTATTATATTTAAATGCGTTGTGTGATTTCGGTAATGGATATATTCAAAACACGAATGTAAGTAAAGTTTGTTATGTAAGATGTTCAAATCTGTTATTGTAAAATTCCTGTAAAATTTGTAATTTATTGCATATCCCCGCAGTGTTCGCAATCTACTACCAATACTACCCTTCTCCTCTCACTTTAACCCTTTGGACCAACGGCTTAACGTCTCTTTCCGAAAGACGGAGCACAGTTTTCCCCGCATAAGAGCCTATCTTGCACGGAGGGGCGCAGCTATCGGAAAAACATTCCATGCTTTATGGCTCTAGTGGACTCGAACCTGGTTCCTCAGATTACGAGTCTGGCGCTTTACCACTAGACCACACTGCCGCCCTTTCAAGTCTGTTATTGTTTCAAATATATAAAATTTTAGATATATATATATGTGTGTGTGTGTGTGTGTGTGTGTGTGTGTGTGTGTGTGTGTGTGTGTGTGGGAAAGCAAGAGAGAGGCCGTTTTCCACGGTGGGGTCGTTTTATAATTATACCAAACTCCTCTATTCCATTTCAAAGAATTAATCCGTCCGGTAACAATCAATATCCAGTTCCCAGATGCTATTTTATTGTATAGTGTAGTATAAGATCTCCTAGTATAAGAAGGCGTATGAGAGCACCGAGAATAGGACTTCAGATGATGCGCATAGTGAAAATCCAGATGCATGTACGAATTTTACAATTTTCTAATTCTGCAAAAATGTGTAGTGCCATTTTTGAGTGATATAATAATTGTTATGCAAATTATTCTTTTATGGTATCTTTTGGGCTGCAAAAAATAGTAATCTATGTACGTTTAATTACGTCTAGCGATCAAATTGCACGTTAAAATAACATTATTAAAAAAACGCTTTTAATAAGCCGCAATTAATCTATATCATAATTTTCTGCGATAGATATTTACGTAAAGATTACAAATGACTGATTAATTGTACAAGATGTATATGAGATTGAATTTATTTAGCACGTTCGAGTTAAAAGAGCAATTTTTTAAAGCAAAGGTATAATGTATATTTTATTAGACATATATACGCTTAATTTAAATTAAAAAAGAGAATAATAGAGGAAAAAATTGAAATTGTAGTACAAAAAAAAAATTATTGTCTCGCAGCTTCTTATCTTCTGAATTTCAATTAATCATCTTTATTGATATAAGGGAATGCGGCCTCATTTGATACACGTAGTTCGATTTTGATTACTCAAGATTTGATATGTATCTATATGTTACAATAAATTCTAAAAAGGTCAATGTGATGCAAAAGTAAACGAAGGTAAAGACGCGCGTATTTACTATTTTCACATAAATTAGCATAAAATAATAGTATTATATGTATTTTAAGTAATTAGCCGAGCAGTTCCAATCATTGTTTAATATTTTTCCGGTGACTTGCCGTCCCTAACTTTTTACTTTTCTTCTTGCTTTTGGTTTCTATCGCATAAAATAAACTTTACAGGAAGAAGTTATAGGTCTTCCCCTAGAACGGAAGCTAACGCCAGAACGGAAGCTAACGTTTTTGTCTGCTTCCACAAATTCTTTCCGACTAATTTATTTGCAACGTTTATTCGCAACAGCGTCATCGTGGACAACTCTCCTGCTTCTTGCGAGGCTTCTTGCAGAACGCGAGTCGAGACTGGCAGTCGTAAGAATGTTAAATCGCATCGCACATTATTTTGTGCGATGCACTAAACTCTAGGTATCTATAATTCTATACATACTAGAATGCGAATTGTAGTGTATTTCGGCTAGCATTTTTAAAGAGAACGATGTAAGCGAGATGGCTAGTAGGTACACTCGATACGTGATACATGAGCGTGCTGGAAAGCGAACTGTGTGGCGCCAGCTGATCGGTTCGGACGATAGCCGACGAGACTGGTGCTCGGACTACACAGTCAACCAGACGTGTCGAATGTATTAAGGGGTTATAGTCTACTCTAGATCGGGCAGAAACAGGCGAATTTTCAGGAATTAATTTCAGACAAAATATTGGTGATACATGAATGTTTTTTTTTCATTATCTTTATTAGGGTTTTAAGAACATGTACAAATTTTTTGGTGTAAAAAAATTTCAAAATGGCGATGAGGCACTCCTTCGCGCGCAACTATGCTTTTCAGACGGTGTACATGGTTTCTGAAATGTGGGTGGTCTAAAAAAAAAAAAAATATGGTAATTAACTATATTGTATTGTCTTCGGAATGACGGAGCTTTTTTCTCTCCTTGTTTTTGGCGTCAAGAAACAAATTCTTGAATTTTTCACTGCATTTTTTCAAGTTGTTAATTCTACGTTCTGTGTTCCACGGTTCATTTCTACTTCTATTGCGTCACCTCAATACACCATACGAATTATGCGATTGACCAATCAGGTATTAGAAAGGGAAGTATTAGAAAGGGAAAAAAGTACCTACGCTCAAATGACCCTCTCTTTCGGCAACTGCCAGAACAAATAGATCACCTATTCCAGTGTGTATGTATGTATATTCCAGTATGTTCAGTGACTCGATGTGACAGCGCGGCGATATATGTATAATATAAATATGCCATCCAACTTTACGTTTAATTCAAAGTGAACTTAAAAGCTCGTTAACGCTTACTGCGATTCATCGCATTATATATTAATACTGCAAAGCGTAATCAAGTTTTGTGCTTCGGTTGTGTGCTTCAGCGAACAACCTCGAGAGTGCAAATTCTAACCATAAACTCTTGAGAAATTTGTTTATTTATAGAGCATAACCACGAATTATCGGCGGCCTGCTCCCACCACATCTATCATTTGATCCTTTCAGCCTGAAAGTGTCCTTGACGAAAAAATCCGCGCTAAATTTCCGTTTTGAATACGTCTCTTTATCAAGAATCGCAAAAACGTCGACGTATTTTTTGTTTTTAACGGTATTGTATTAATTATTAAAAACTTAAAAACTTTTTAAATTTTTTTAAAAAAAGGTACAAAAGAGGCGCCAAGTCTACGCACCTGTCTACCTATACAAAAAGTATGATATCAGAAAATGGTACCACATAGGAATAAATCTTTGGAAAGAAGTTATCATATATTTAACAACAATTGATCAAAATAAAAAAAATTTTAATGCAAAGAACTTGTTGCGGTGTGGCTACACTTAAAAATATTCAAAAACAATTAAAATGTTCGTATGTTTATGTGTGAAATGGACATGATAAAATTATTTAATTTAACATTATATATATTACTTTACCTATATATATTAAATACATTATAAATAATATTAAATATTATAAATATATTATAAATATATTATAAATAATATATATATATATATATATATATATATATATATGTTATAAATTTAAGTTATTCAATGTAACAACGTGAAATTTTTTTTCAATAAATACATTTTTTATTTTAAATAAATTTTTAATTGTTAAAAATATATAGGTAACAACTTTTATTTAAAGATTTATTCCTACTTGATGACATTTTTTAATATGATTTGAAGGAACTTGAAACCTTCGTCCGTCATCTTTTCGAGATAGCGATGGTCGATGATAGTCCTGCCGCGTATTTGTTCAACTCTACTGATTTTCTGATTGGGGTATATAATACACCGCCGAAGGAAAATTTACTGGTACATGGTTGTAGGCATAGTCTTTATAGGAACGCCCTATCTGCTCATTGCTCGATACTTTTTGTAAGTAGAGACAGGCGCGTGTACTTAGCGCTTTTTTTGGTGCCATTTTTTTTTATAAAAGTACATTTTTATAAATATCTTATTTAAGTATGTTAGATACGATTGATGTATGTACACGTTTATAAACTCGTAAAGTTATTGCAAGATGTGTTTTATTTAGGAGAACGAATTTTATTAATAATTTATAAGTTGTGAAAAATAACCATTAATAAAAAGTCTTTACGAAGGATAAAAAATACACCAAGTACATGAAAAACCAAAGTATAGGTATATGTAAATTTGAAAGAAATACATCCACACTTATGATACATAAATAAATAAATAATAAATGTAATATATTATTTATTATTTATTCATTTATCATAAGTGTGGGTGCTTTTGTGGGAATTTTATTACCTTTTATAGAAATTATAGTAAATATGCATAAAAGGTTACATTTCACCAATTTTATCACCACTTAAATCTATTGTATATCGTCCCCATTTTTTCTTGCGTGGAATTACTCAGAAAGACCTCCCCTACAACATATTTAAGGTGATAAAATCGGTGAAGGTGTAACCTTTTATGCATATTTATCGAAATTATTTATGTATAAATCTTATCACACATAAAATACTACACTTTGTCAGCAAAGAAAATGTAAGTATTTTGGGAATTTCGAGGACAACTTTATTTATTTACTTTAGAATTATGGAATATCAATTTTATTCTTTCGATAATTTCTAGATTCGATACATTCAAGTTTGAGTTTATAGTGGAGCATTCGCGCGCGCGCGCGATCGACTTTTATTTCAAAAGATTACGAACGATCGAAAGATAAGATATAAGATCTTGTAAATGCGGTAATGAACGACGCGACGTAAGGATTGTGTTATTTGTTCTGTATTTTTTATTATTGTATTGTAATAATAACACGAATATTGTATAGGGGAGACCGGGGCACCATGAGCCACAAAAATTCAAACTCTGAAAAGTACCTTTAAATATAAGATTTTTTGTCTCATTTTTTTAAATAGTTAAAGCACAATGTATATTTTAAAGTTTATTTAGCATATTTGATAAATATTGATTAGTTTTTGAGAAAAAAATTAAAACACATTTTTTGAGAAATGACCCAAGGTGCCCCATACCCGGGGCACCATGGGTCACACACAAAAACTAGATTTATTCATTCAAGAAGTAACGAAATGTTACAAAAGTTGAAAATATATTTTATTTTATACATTTTTTATCACACTGTTCAGGATTTTACAAGACAGACAAGATATCCGAACTACTCACTATTAAAATATTATTTTCTGGAAGAATAACTTATTTCTGACATGTTTTCTTTGATCAAAAATAACATTTTACAAACAAAAGACATAAATATTTATTTTTTTACAAACAAAACAAATGTTTATAATTTTTTACAAACAAAAAACAAATGTTCATACTCTTTTACAAACAAAAACATAAACGTTTATACTCTTTTCTTTATCTAATTAATTAATAACTCTCTTTATTAATAATTGTATATAAGGACGTCTTTTTACTTTTTTAGTTTTCTCTTCCGTGTCTTATTTTCCTTTTTTTATTGTTTTTTCTTTTTTTCTCTAGAGAATCAGTCAAAATTTTGCTGCTACTCTGCTCTCTACGTTTTCTAGTTCCATACTGATGTATTGTCTTTGGATAGCCTCTAATTTCTGCGCAACTTTTAAACTGGCTTGGGACCTCATCAGTTACTTCTTTTTTTGTGCCGTTGACTGTAAATCTTTATTTATCAATATCCTCGATGGCGTGCATAGGTTAATGTGTGACCCATGGTGCCCCAGCATTGAGTGTCCCATGGTGCCCCGAATGCACTTAATATAGAAAACGGTAAAATGTAATTAAAAAAGTAAATGATACATGATTATCTATATAGTGTTATAAAATCACAAAAGAAAGCTAGAAAGTTGGACCTGAGTTTCAGTACATATATATGTATATTCTACTACAAAACCAATATTAAAACTTTTTTAATCAATTAAAAGGTTACTTATGTATCACGAAAATCATTTATGTCACGTGCGTCACGAGACAACGGACTTTGATCACTATCACCTAGATACGAAGTATGGGCAATGAAGTATAAACTGTCACATGATAATAGTTATACCAAACCTAAACATTCTAGATTATCCTAAACAGTCAATGACCCATGGTACCCCGTGGCTCATGGTGCCCCGGTCTCCCCTACCTATACACATATTGATATATCAACTTTTACAAAATTTGTTATGCTTAATTTAGAGTGTTCATATAATTATTTTGAGAGAATCGTGTTAAACAATTTAATAATAAACAATTTAATAATAAACGCGCGCGCGTGTGTGTGTGTGTGTGTGGTAATTTTTAATTTGAAGATTAAATTACAGCATGTATCCAATTGCTGCCTCCACACATACATATTTTCCACGCGAAACGAGGTGCCACATGCAGGTTTTTTTAATTAATTAAACACCAAATAAAGGCACATCTAGAATTGACTAGGCAAGGTCCAAAGTGTTATTCTTAGTTTTTTCCTTTGCCCAGCCATGCAGGAGGGATATACAAGATATTAAGTTAAACAAAAAATACAAGAGCTATGCACTTTGTATTTTGCTGTATTTCATTATTTACTATCCCTTTCTCGCTTTACACTTATGTATCATAAGATAACCATTAAACCTTTTACATTCCCTACAGTAATTATTTTACATAGGTCGTAACACAAGATCGCGCTTCTTACTACGGTGAGAAATTGATTCAACTCACGATAATTTTGTTAATATTAACAGTAAAGAACTGAAATTACAACACAATACTAATATGGTATAAAGGCACATAACAGAATAATTGCGAGCAAGTACCTTCATTCCTTACATTTTTTCTGACATCTGCGGCGTAAAACCCCGCGCGGCGTAAATACCGGAGTTACCCTGACTAAAAACACACACAAGCGTCTTGGTCAATCCTCAGGCTCGACCAGTCAAACTAATTGTAAGGAGTGATCGTGCTCCGTTCTTTGACCATAACATATACATTGATTAGAGAGTAACATTAGAAAAAATAGAAAGTGAATAAATTATTCACCAAAAATTCTTGAAATGTGTTAAGTATATATCGCAAACAACTTTTAATTGGGTATTGCTTTTAAACTATCGAAATTTATTCTTTGAAATACGTGCACGGAATCGGGAAAGGTAATAGGAAACATTATTACATATAATCATTATTACGTATAATCTCTCTATTCCATTAGAGAGAGAAATTTATGAAAGCTTCTTTGATGACAAAGCGTGTAAAAAGCTTTGCAAACAAAGGTTTTTGTTCCCGTATAACCTTTTAGGACAGAAAGCGTGCTGTTAGTGGAGTTTCACTCCGTGGACAGTAAATTGCTTTTATTGTAATTATTTGAAAAGCAGGGATTACAGAGATTAATATTATAAAAATATTACCCTTAACCCCCTATTATCTTGACTATCCGTGTCATTTTATAGCGCATAAGCAATATTATGAAAGTTCTAACAATATGTGAATGACGTCATGGAAACGTGAATATTCTTTTTGCTATTATTCCTATATTCTTGTCAAAAAAAGTACCTCATAAGTCCTACCACTTCTTGCGTTTTTTAACACTGCTAATAAGTGCAAAGGGGAAAAGTACGGAAGGAAAAATGACAATCAAACTGGTGCAATATAAAAAAAACGCTATTCTATATATCTATTTATATACTATCAAGTTCTGTGTACTATCAATCGTTTTCGGATTGTTACAGCAAAGACCATTTTTAAAGACCAAAAAAACGAAAGAATGGTTATTCTTTACAAACAATAACGATATTGTCTTTACAAACAACATTCATCGATCTGATTTTACAATGTATTTTAATATAGTTAATATAGTATAGTTTAATATAGAAAAGAAAAGAATGATGTTTCTTGGCCAAGTATTTATAGTTACTTATAACCAGTTGTATGTATAAGAAAGTAAGTCTCAATAGTAAGTCACTTATTACTTAAAATTTAGTTTATTATAAAATTAATTTGATATAATCAAAAAAAATCAGAATGTATTTGCAAACTATCCTGTTATTTATTAATAAAATAATGTACTTAAATGCATGATGTAAAAAAAAAATAAGGACGAATTAAGTATTTATTCCAGCACGGTGTGCCCACCTTTTTTTTAAACTTTATCATTGCGCTCGAAGTTTTAACGGACTCACGCTCGCCGGCACCGTTCCCCCGCCACCAGCGTCGCCGATCCGCGGGGTATAAAGTGATATAAAACTCCGTGGATTTTTGTAATTATCAGATTTCGCCGTTAGTCAACTCCTGATCTCATCGATCACTCCGCTTTTCATACTACCGAAATCCAGATCCTAGCTATCAGCCGCTCAGGTAGCAGGATGACGTTTAAAGACGTCTTAATGACATTTTATTGACGTTAGAGACATCATTAAGACGTTATTAATATGTCATTTAATGTAACTCTGCTACCTGGGTGGGGTAGAGCAGGGTAGAGAATCTGTTCTTTGTTTCCGCCGAGTACGTCTCGGCGACTCCCTTTTCCGTTCTCTGCGACGGGATTTCACGCGTTTCCGTCTTCGCGTACATTTTGTACTTTGCGCCATTTTCACGATCCGCGACGCCCGAAAATCCAGCTCCGCTCGGGCATACAATTGTCACGCGTTAAGGCCCCCGCGCAATGAAAAATAATAAGGAACAAGGAACAGATATTATCGATTAGGACTAAAGAATCAAGAAAAAAATTGGATGAAAAACACAGGTAACAGAAACAGGGAATAACATATCAGGCAATAGATTTTTAACCTATCGGAAGCCGTGTAACTATATTACACCAGCTTTATTCCTGATTTCTTATTCCTAATCGCTAATATCTCTTTTTTGTTCCGTATATTTTTTATTATGCGGGGGCCCTTACGATCCGCATTGATCACTTCTATCGATCGCTCGTCGCGCGCTTCCGTCAGCCAGCGCCGCCCAAGCGCGACACGATTTGCGTACACTTTATTGGGATTTATGCGTTCAGACCACTGTAATTACGCCCATAACTACATTTTGTAAAACTTACGGGAAATAACTCGATCTTTTTGTAATCACGACCACCCACGTATCGTGTACACTATTTGATATCTATATTAGCCGCGTAATAAACTTCATCTTGTTAATTTAATCTACAATCTGTTTCTTCACGCATTCTCCGAACCCTGACCTGCCGCGAGCTAGATCCGCGCTTCGGAAGACAGGTTGTTTTATACTTTTAAACTTTGTGCAATGTGTTAATGTCAAAAGTAAGAAGCAAGTACCTACATAATTATTATGCAAATATTTTTATATGAAACAAATAATACTTTTAATAAATAATTTATTATTAGTAGTAATTTATTTTATAGTACACAAAAATATTATTAGGCTACTAATTAAGATCTAAGCTCGGACCATAAGTGGCTTATTTAATATTGATTGATTGTATATTGTAACGGTCTAATTTCTTTTATTGTAATATATTATTAATTAATCAAAAATATATAAAATAATATTTTTAGATGATAACACACATTAAAAAGACATTACTAATACTTACTACTAGGATATAATGAAATATGCATAAATTATTTACATCTTATGCATAATGTTGTTAGTAATAAATCAAAAACCTGCAGAACTATTTAAAAACAAAACTATTTGAAAATCAAACACTGTTAGAAACATTGGTACTTACTTTTATTATAATTAATATATCGTATATGATCGAATAAAGTTGTTCATTTTCCTTTGTTTTGGCTTTTAAATATAGTTTTCCTAACGCGAGCGTGAAATGGGCCGCTTTTCGCGCTTGTTTTGAGTGAGCAAAACGATCCATTTCGCAATCGTGACGTAAGCGTTGAGAAATGGAGCCATTTCTTAACTAGTGGAGAAATGAAATTGTAAAACAAGCGGGAAAAGCGGCCTGTTTCACGCTCTTGTTAGGAAAAATAGTATGAACAACTCGTGGGAAAAGTGGTCGAGCCCAAATGAGTGTGATGGTCGCACGAGCGAAGCGAGTTCACACTCATTCAGAATCGACCACTTTTCCCACTAGTTGTACAATATACTAATTACACTTTTGTAAACATTTGAAACAAAACTTTTCTAAACATCTCGTCATGCAGATTAATTGGATAAGAGCCTCCGCACAAGATTCTCGTATGGTATCGTAGCGTAACGTAACGTGGGTCAACGCACGAGAAACGTATCGGTTAGAGCCTTTGCACAAGACTCTACGTATACCTAACGCCGTAACCGTTGTGCGTTGACTCACGTTACATTACGCTATGTTAGCATACGAGAGTCTTGTGTGGAGGCTCTAATGCTCCAATTCTTTTCTACTTCATATGACGTCTTACACGTTGCTCCAAATTTAAGAGATCCTATGCAAGAAATTCGTACACCAATATTTTTTACAATGCTAAAACGTAATGTGCAAATAGTTATTTGTGTAACAAGTGCTGTAAGATGAAAATTCACGGGTGCGGAGTTGACGCACGAGCCGAAGGCGAGTCTTTACGCACGGCTTGCACACCCTATTTTATGTTGCAAGTGCGTGGAAAGTGGTCTATCACGCACGCGTAGCGTGCGTAATGGGCCACTTTCCATGCACGTGTTACATAAAATAAGTTGACTGTAATTTCTATTTCCAACGTTCGATCTGTGTTATAAGTCAATGCCACACGTGAAACACTGTGTATGACTTACTAAAGTTTCATCATCAAAAGCTTGACTATAAGCATTTTGAGAGTCTCAAAGATTGATTTTTCAAGGGCCGACGGCGACGTTTTGAAATAGTACACAAGATCGAATTTCAGACGTTGATGCTCTACAGAAAAAAGAATTGCAAGGAGCGTTTGATACACTGGGGTTGTATCAATTTACGCGAGAGGTATATTAAAAGCTATCTAAGCCAAATTATCAGAACGCAATAAATTATATAAAATTAATTTGCTAATTATTTTGCTATTTTTTGCTTTCAAAAGTAATTTTTTGTTCCAACTATTAAAAAATTACAAAGAGCCAGATAGTTTAAGATTAAGCTTCCACATCATTGTAAAAAAAAAGCATATACATAAGTCAAAGCAAAAAATTAATAATACCAAAATTATTTACTATTTTTTTGCTACTTTTTGCTTTTAAAAGTAATTTTTTGCTCCAACTATTAAAAAGTTACAAAGGGCTATAAATAGCTT
>NW_027270549.1:0-5212 GCF_030848805.1 Temnothorax longispinosus | reverse complement strand
TAGATAATCCGTATTTTTCCAGGTTCTTTTCTAAAAAATTTATCTGATGATTTTTTTTGTGTAATGTGGTTGATTTGAAAGTGGGAAGAAATTTTTCTTCCTCGCACTCAAAAGCGCTTTTCGAAACATCAACTCTGAGTTACCACATTCCGCGTGTGTTCAGAAGAGAGAGCGGTATCTTGGTATCTTTCAATAAGTCCATGAACGACGTCAGTGTAGTTTGTGTAGTTCGCCAGTTCGGCACTTACTTCCACGTCGTAGGTCAAAGTCGTCTCTGCGAATTCGTTGGAAAAGAAGAGAATTCAAATAAATTCCGTGAAAAACTTTTATCAACAGTTCGTAATGCTGTAAGATGATATCGCTGATTATCGGAAGAACTACCAAGTACGGCTAAATTATTTTTTGATTTAATTAAATGTTCTGCAAAGCGAATAATTTCTTCTTTCTGTAAACTGGATCTCGCAAGCAACTTCATAAAGTTCCAGCGGTAAATCAAATTGGTTCTGGCGTAAAATTGCGCGTACGGAGATCGATCTGATGACCTGTACCGTACCGTCACGCTCCCGTGCCATTTTTACAGTACACTTTTTATTTAGGGACAATTTGCACATATTGCCGGCTATATCGCAAGAGCTTTATGGCCAGCAAATTTTTGCATTTGTCTTGTTTGACTCTGCAAGAGGGGTGTCCAAAGTTTCTTCATTGCCCTTTGCACTACGTTGTCGTGTTCTTGCACCAAGAGCTGCAATATTATCGGAGTAAATCTTAATATTTCAGTACGTTTAAACCAAGGACCATAGGAAAATTTCTCCACGAGAGCCGCCTACTCTCTTGTAAAATTCAGACCATCAAAGTGGTTTCGAATCCGATTTTTTGAGCTTATGAGTCTGGAACTTTACGACCTAGACCATACGCACCCTTAAAAATTCAGAAGGATATGAAAGATATAATAAGAGCGATATAGGTACGAGATTATTAAGAAATTAGGACGAAGAGAAACCAAGCGATAAGAATTTTATGTACAAGTTCGCGGGGTGGAAACGCCCACATCCGAGCCGAAGCTGCAATCAGGGTAAAGTGCAAAAGTGCTTTGAACAATACAAAAAGGACGATCGGTACTGCATCTCCGAAGATCGGAGTAACAAAAACGGATCTTCTTTTGAGTTTCACATAACCTTAACGCATAAACTGAGGACCGCAGCGGACCGTGCGTTATGTTCATGGGCGTGGATTTTAGACGATCCAACGATTCCCCATGGACCTACAAACAGCAATTTATAACCTATGTAGAAAATTTATTGAACTATTAGACATTGTCTAAGGTCTCACATACACGTAACAGCCTTGCTACTGTAACGCCGTGAACGTCGTTATCTTTTATTTTTTCTTCCAGCTTTTTTATACGTTCATTGTTTTGTGCTATCTCGTTTAGCATGTGCTCGATTATGTCCTCTTGTTTATTTTTTTGGTTTGAGATAATTGACATCTCTTCTTTTACTTTATTGATGTGATCTGATTTCTGAAACACAGAAATATATATTTATACACAAATAAATATTTATAGGTATATTTATGTATATTTATACATATTTATACTCACTTTTTCGTAATTTGTGCATCTATTGTGGTCGCATCTGCACAGTTCAGTGCACGGCCGTCCGGATGTTTGGCAAGTGCAGCTAGTGCACAGTACTGGCTTCCTCTTAGTAGACCCGCACCTGCATCAAATCATTTTTCAAATGCACGCTGCTTCACGTTACGGCGATCGTAATTTCTTAAGTTCACTTTACGTTACTTCGCGTCCGTCGCGTTCCGTTACGTTAAATTCATCGTAATCCCGGCATAACGCCGTGAACGTCGTTATCTTTTATTTTTTCTTCCAGCTTTTTTATACGTTCATTGTTTTGTGCTATCTCGTTTAGCATGTGCTCGATTATGTCCTCTTGTTTATTTTTTTGGTTTGAGATAATTGACATCTCTTCTTTTACTTTATTGATGTGATCTGATTTCTGAAACACAGAAATATATATTTATACACAAATAAATATTTATAGGTATATTTATGTATATTTATACATATTTATACTCACTTTTTCGTAATTTGTGCATCTATTGTGGTCGCATCTGCACAGTTCAGTGCACGGCCGTCCGGATGTTTGGCAAGTGCAGCTAGTGCACAGTACTGGCTTCCTCTTAGTAGACCCGCACCTGCATCAAATCATTTTTCAAATGCACGCTGCTTCACGTTACGGCGATCGTAATTTCTTAAGTTCACTTTACGTTACTTCGCGTCCGTCGCGTTCCGTTACGTTAAATTCATCGTAATCCCGGCATAACGCCGTGAACGTCGTTATCTTTTATTTTTTCTTCCAGCTTTTTTATACGTTCATTGTTTTGTGCTATCTCGTTTAGCATGTGCTCGATTATGTCCTCTTGTTTATTTTTTTGGTTTGAGATAATTGACATCTCTTCTTTTACTTTATTGATGTGATCTGATTTCTGAAACACAGAAATATATATTTATACACAAATAAATATTTATAGGTATATTTATGTATATTTATACATATTTATACTCACTTTTTCGTAATTTGTGCATCTATTGTGGTCGCATCTGCACAGTTCAGTGCACGGCCGTCCGGATGTTTGGCAAGTGCAGCTAGTGCACAGTACTGGCTTCCTCTTAGTAGACCCGTACCTGCATCAAATCATTTTTCAAATGCACGCTGCTTCACGTTACGGCGATCGTAATTTCTTAAGTTCACGTTACGTTACTTCGCGTCCGTCGCGTTCCGTTACGTTAAATTCATCGTAATCCCGGCATAACGCCGTGAACGTCGTTATCTTTTATTTTTTCTTCCAGCTTTTTTATACGTTCATTGTTTTGTGCTATCTCGTTTAGCATGTGCTCGATTATGTCCTCTTGTTTATTTTTTTGGTTTGAGATAATTGACATCTCTTCTTTTACTTTATTGATGTGATCTGATTTCTGAAACACAGAAATATATATTTATACACAAATAAATATTTATAGGTATATTTATGTATATTTATACATATTTATACTCACTTTTTCGTAATTTGTGCATCTATTGTGGTCGCATCTGCACAGTTCAGTGCACGGCCGTCCGGATGTTTGGCAAGTGCAGCTAGTGCACAGTACTGGCTTTCTCTTAGTAGACCCGTACCTGCATCAAATCATTTTTCAAATGCACGCTGCTTCACGTTACGGCGATCGTAATTTCTTAAGTTCACGTTACGTTACTTCGCGTCCGTCGCGTTCCGTTACGTTAAATTCATCGTAATCCCGGCATAACGCCGTGAACGTCGTTATCTTTTATTTTTTCTTCCAGCTTTTTTATACGTTCATTGTTTTGTGCTATCTCGTTTAGCATGTGCTCGATTATGTCCTCTTGTTTATTTTTTTGGTTTGAGATAATTGACATCTCTTCTTTTACTTTATTGATGTGATCTGATTTCTGAAACACAGAAATATATATTTATACACAAATAAATATTTATAGGTATATTTATGTATATTTATACATATTTATACTCACTTTTTCGTAATTTGTGCATCTATTGTGGTCGCATCTGCACAGTTCAGTGCACGGCCGTCCGGATGTTTGGCAAGTGCAGCTAGTGCACAGTACTGGCTTCCTCTTAGTAGACCCGCACCTGCATCAAATCATTTTTCAAATGCACGCTGCTTCACGTTACGGCGATCGTAATTTCTTAAGTTCACGTTACGTTACTTCGCGTCCGTCGCGTTCCGTTACGTTAAATTCATCGTAATCCCGGCATAACGCCGTGAACGTCGTTATCTTTTATTTTTTCTTCCAGCTTTTTTATACGTTCATTGTTTTGTGCTATCTCGTTTAGCATGTGCTCGATTATGTCCTCTTGTTTATTTTTTTGGTTTGAGATAATTGACATCTCTTCTTTTACTTTATTGATGTGATCTGATTTCTGAAACACAGAAATATATTTATACACAAATAAATATTTATAGGTATATTTATGTATATTTATACATATTTATACTCACTTTTTCGTAATTTGTGCATCTATTGTGGTCGCATCTGCACAGTTCAGTGCACGGCCGTCCGGATGTTTGGCAAGTGCAGCTAGTGCACAGTACTGGCTTCCTCTTAGTAGACCCGCACCTGCAGTAGCTATGGGTATAATTGGGGCAGTATCTATTGGGTTTTCGGGTCTCGTAGGGGCTTCGACCAGATGCCATGACCAATTGACCAACAAACAGGTGTAGAATGACAGACTTCGTACTGCAAACATTTGAGATTATATATGATTGGCCATATATGGTCAGATATGGAAATTGGCCAGATCTGAGGATATATGAGGATATATGAGTTTCAATAATAATAACATATATAGTTTATAGAGAAATTGTTATTTGTATAATATTCGAACCCGCATTCTCGCGGTTTGACCGATCTCTCCGGACGGTTTCAACGGTGTCTGAAGCATGGGAAACGATAGCTATAGACGAACGGAGACGCAGGCTCCGTAGTGCGAAATTAAATGTAAAACCTGTAAAATACAATAAAATTCTGACGTTCAAATTCAATGAACGAAACGGTAGGGTTATTAAGGTAGATCCGGTTCAGCCTCGCCGATTACGCACATGCACCTACTTTAGAGATAAGACAAGTAATCTGCGCTTTTGAAGAAAAATAAATGTGAATAGCATATGGTAGCTCCTTTACTTTGTAATAAATTTGATATATTACATTACATGTATGTTCCACCCCGGTCCTATAAGGGAATTATTTTTTGTGCGTAGAGCATAATTTATTTCTTGTTTAAATTTTACGGTCAAGAATTAAAAATTATCTAATTTGAATCTCTTTTCTTTAAATACATAAATTTTTGGTTTGATTTAGAATAAAGATTAAAATGTTCCTATATTATATGGGATCCTATATTATATGGGTTAATAGTACAATGCTTACACAACGACGCATATCCTTTAATGATGGATATGTACGTGAACGTGAACGTCGTTATTTTTTTTTTGCTCCTCAAGCTTTATTTGTTGATTGTTTTGAGCTATTTCGTTTAGTAAGTGCTCAATTACATCCTCTTTGTTATTATTTTCATTTTTTTTGGTTTAACATTTCTTCTTCTTCTTTGATGTGCTTTTTATCGACAAGTTTGTTCCATTAATTTATATCATATTTTTTTCAGT
>NW_027270548.1:0-5219 GCF_030848805.1 Temnothorax longispinosus | reverse complement strand
CGTAACTCTAGATATCTAAAAGCTAACAAAAGCGCAGTGAGTAGAGTTAGCGAAGAATAGGTTCCTCGCCGGAGAAACGTTTCGCTACACGCGTAAGCGCGGATTTCAATAAACTCCACCTCGGAAATGTATCGAAGACTCTTTCTACGTATGGAAATCCGGTCGACCGGCTTTTCTCGCGCTTCCCGAGACGACTCCGGGAGCTCGTATCTCCGCTAAACAGCAGTCGAACCATGGCGCGGCGGCGCGGCGGAGGTGCATTGCAATGGAAAGGTGCACTCCGGGGTGGTTAAAGTCGATTGAAACAATCGGCGATCAGTGTTCGGTGATCTCGCTCGGAAATGGCGAAGGGGTGGGCAAGAGGGAGGTGAAATCTCGCGGCCTCATCCCCAACACCGCGAACAATCCTCCCCAAGGCGTCGCGTCGACTGAGATAAATCTTCGACGGATGCAACCTCCTCGCGACAGGGAAATAAAGGCGGCGGGATTCAACGGCGGCTTATCGATAAATTTTGTATTAGATTTCTTTAGGAAACGTGAAATACTGCGAATTCAATAAGCGATTATGCAATTATATAGTAAAATAATTTCTGAGCGAAGCGCAAAGTTTTTGAAACAGTTCTGAAATATACTTACTACTGCAATATTATATTATAGTTTTAGAAATCTATATAAATGTAGATAAAACTATACCGTAAAGGATAAACGTTAGATGACATTACCGTGTCGACATTGAAAAAGACCCTCTTAACCTTTAATTAATCTAAAACAGTTTCGCAAGAGATATATAGAGTGAAGAAAATCAGCTCTTCAGCAGTAAGAATTCTCTTCACTACTTGCTACTCCGAAATTCTCTATCCGGACTTGCTAAACTGTAAACGTTAATGCAGTCAGCACGCAGATTAGTAACTCAAGATTCGTGCACGCGCGCATGCATTTAACACGTAGCTTTGAAAATCCCAAGCCACTTATGATAATGAAATTATTTCCCTCTTGATGCGTCAAGATGGCGAGCGCGATCTCCGAGGACATAATGTCGTCCTTACATTTTCATCACGGTCGCGCTTTGCATGCATTCCGCGAGATGAAAACAGGCAACAAGAATTTTAAAGATGCTTTCTGACTATTGCACAGTTGCGGAGTCGTTAAATGAATATATGTGACTTGAAAACGTTACTTTTTATGTGCACAAAGTTTGTTTCGAAATTACCATTAGATTATTTATAGTTCTTGATTGTATGAGTTATCATTGTATCAAATCTAACCAATTTCTAAGACTTTAACAAAATATTACTCGAAATAAATAAATAAATTATGTTCAATTGATCTGTTAATAAGTAACTTTAATTTATAATAAATAATTTTAATTTGGGGGCAATCTTTCATGCAGGATTAATATCAACTGAAAAAGATCTAATAAAAGTTGAAATAAATTTTAAGGAGTATATATATTACACAGTGAATACAATTAAAATAAATTGTTTTAATAGTTAAAAAACAATCAATAAAGATCAATTTATCGTATTTACATCCGTGCGCTACACCCGTATTGGCTACAAATTAAAATTAAAATATATATTACTCTTTCATTGATGTAGTTCGTATGCTTGTTGTTTGTTGGGCCGTCCTTCAATTTGATTATATGTATATTTCCTACCGTGGTGTTTGATAAACGATTAACGACATCCGACTTGGCCGGAAGTGATGGGAGTCGGCGCTTCAATTCCCAAGTGGTAACCCATCGGATCGTGCCGCCACCCTCCCGTTCCGTCGGTGTGAAATTGTCGGTGCAATCCCTTCGCTCCCTCTCCTTCTCCCTTCACATTCTCTCTATTATCAAGTCGAAGAGAGATAGATCGAGGAGTGTAAAGTGAGGGACTTTGTGCATAAAAGTTCATGCCGCGGATCAAAGTAATTTCTTCAAAGCCGCATATTCCCGCAGGGATCGACGGAAATGGCCTCGAGAAGGCGGAGTTCGATGGTGAGATATATATATTTTTGCCTCCAAATTTCCCTCAAAGTGGCAACACTACGATAGGGAATAAATAAAAGGTTTGGCGGGAGTACAAGTGTTTCTTCAAGTTCTTTGTACATGTAAAATTACTCTCAAAAGTGATTCCAAGGAGATACCATGGGCCACGTCAAGTATATATTATAGCTACAATTGACATGTGTATATACAAGTATAATACATACATATATTGTAATACTTGTCTAATTTTTAAATAAAAATTCATATTAAATGAATATACTAAAATAAA
The DNA here is from genome assembly GCF_030848805.1 of Temnothorax longispinosus. Classification (NCBI taxonomy): domain Eukaryota; kingdom Metazoa; phylum Arthropoda; class Insecta; order Hymenoptera; family Formicidae; genus Temnothorax; species Temnothorax longispinosus. The sequence goes on along the minus strand of NW_027270548.1, from coordinate 2,958 downwards.
GGACTAATACTTTTTTTGTTTTTCCACGGAAATTTCGCATCTCAATTTTCTCAGATAATATTAAACAATTTACAAATTTTTAAGGAACTAGAAATCCAAGAGATCGTCGCTTCGTTCATCAATGTCACTACACTGAGAGAAAAGTTATACTAATGGTAACACAAAAATATAGTTGTTCACAGATAATAAATAATTTTGTTACGATAGCAAAATGGAAGGATTTTTTGGTTGACCAAGCAAAATTTGGTAAATTTTTTGAGTTAACTAAACAATATCATTTGGTTACTCATTTGGTTGTAATAATTATAAAGTTTGATCGTAGTTACAAAGCAATACGGAACGGTATGATACCTGCAGTTAACCTAACAATTTCTTAGCTCTCCGTTTGACAGTCACCAGCGTTCGAGCCAAAACAACATCTGCTCGTAAAATTTACAAATATTAAATAAACGATGTTTATCAAAATGACTACATATAAAAACGTTATCTACAATGTTAACACACAGATGTTTTATGAATTGTTTAAGATTTTTTAAAATACTTTAAGGTTATGGGGAAATAACGTCAAAGGCGACACATCCACCGATCCACGTTGTCAATCGAAAGATCCCAAATAACGTTGTCAGACGGAGGATTAATAGATATATATATTTATATTTTCTAAGGAAGAAATTTAAATTTGTTTTTAAATTTATTTTTTATAAGTTTGCTTTAACGATTAAATCATGTACTGAGATATATTATAGCCATGTGAGTGGACATATGACACTATTATTGAATATATCATAGAATAAATGTGTTGCTCGAAGTAAAAAAATGTTAGATATATTGCATGACCTCCGGTTGAGAAAGATAGAGATCATTTTACGAGCATCGTCGGCAGAGTAAATCCAACTTTCAAGGTGAAAGCGTCTTTAATGTTTTATTGATTTACTTATTTATAAGAGACCAATGTCAATAAATTCTGAATATTGTTAAAAATTTTTTATCACACTTAAAGTAATAAGTACATCATAAGTACATCATAAAGGCTTGATTTAATTAGACAGCTATGAATAATGATGATGCTGGATCATGAGTAAGGTATCATATAACAAATAACAAGATAAGTAAAATTGTTATTTAGTTTATTGTTACATATAGTAATATTTACTTACAATTAGATTTATGAGTTTTTTTAATTTATAAACTTTTAGTTTATTGACGGCAATTAATTATACTATAAATTATTCTGAAGAAATAATATACTATATTTGCAAATTGAAAACTTTTTTAAACTTGCAAAAATGTGAAGAGTTATATAAAATTTAATGCAACATTGGCATTCTCCACTTTTTTAATTAAAAAATATATTTACTTATAAGATAATAAGGTATTTTACCATGAAGATAAAATATCGTAGCAAAAAGCACTTTTTTATTATCAATTTGATTGTCGTAATCGCGAAGGAAAACGTATCTATATATAAAAGTAATTTTATAGTCGGCTGTTTTAGTCGGCTGTTTCAATCAATCATTATCGTAAAATAAAAATATTTTTAAAAAATAATAAAGAAATAATCTCTTTACATCTTCCTTAAAGTCATTTCGATAGATGTGTAACTTTGCTATTGCATACATCGTGCTCAGTTGTCATATTATATAAACATTTTTGTATCAGAAGCCATATTTGTTGAGATTCTTTAGCATAGCACGCAATAGCACGCATGCAAACAAAAAAGCACTTGTAGCATACGTCGACAGCTTTAAGAGCACTTTCAATTTTGTATAATGTTTTATCGATGCAAACGTAGTATACGTTAACTGAGCTAGCGTCACATCCTACAAAAATAATAAATGGTTGCAGAGTCAAATTTAACACAGCTGTTCCTTTCCTTGACGTTCAATATCACGTTCAAAATCAGCAAAACTCTGGAATAACAAGAAATAAATATCTCTTTCAGCTCAACTATAGCAATTATATTTTTACATACATAAAATTGTTTTACATAAAATATAAAGGATATGCTGAACATAAATACGTACCAGATGACGAACAGCATTGGCAAGCTGAAAATCATCAATTTCGCACACTTCAAATTCTATATGTTTGTTTTCTTTCTGCTTGATGATATGTTCCTCTTCATCTGACTGAACAAGTCCCTTTTCCTTATCAACAATTATTTTAACATTGTCAACCTGTACAGTATCAATTATCTCAGCATCACTTGCTCGTTTTACGATTATATTAGGAGTAGCTGTTTCAGATGTGATATTGTTGTTGTATCATTTACTGTTACAGGATTACTTGTTTCAAAATGCGTTCAGCATTTATATATAGTTCACGTTACATATATTTCATTTTCAGAAATAAATAAATACTTTATATTGATTTATTGATACAATTGAGATGAGAATACTAGCCATTGTGTATGTAAAATATAGATAAAGATAAATAAATATAGATGAAATAAAAGTCTTTACTTACCCTCAAACAGTTGTATGAGATCAGGAAACTCCCACTGTTTTAATAAATTTTTGACTGTTGTATCCATAATAAGGTTATGTGAGGTTATGTGAGGAGAGAAAGAACGCACAAAAACCTAAACAGTCACTTTAGATGTTAGGTCCTTCTTTGCCCTTGCTTTATTATTATGCAGTGTCTAGAATAAATAAATACTGACAAGGACGAACAGGTAGATCGACAGGCAATAACTGACAGTCCGCCTAACGCTTGCCGTGCGAAGAACTAAGGGTGCGTTCTCCTTATCGCTCATGTAATGTTTTGTTCCGGTAACAAAATATTCAATTTTTCATCACAAAGGATTATTGTACATCATACCAAACAGTCAACAAAATAATATTATGCGTGATAACCAACGGTTTGTTTGATCACATATCAACAAATAGTTTTTGCGTCAGTAACAAAATTTTGGTTGTTTCAACAAAACATTTCTCTCAGTGTATTGCGCAAGAAAAA